>NW_026067915.1:3737188-3843596 GCF_014885135.2 Alexandromys fortis | reverse complement strand
CCCCCCCCCCCCGCTATTCATTCTCTTGCCATTTTCACTATTCTCTCTCTCTCTCCTTCCTTCCCTTTCTCCCTCCCTCCCCCCCCCCCCCCATGAACATGGAAGCCAAAAAGCCCATTTCTATTCACCTGGCAAAGGTGCACACTGTGCCCCGTGCTGGAGGAGTCAGCTCCTCCCCCATAAACGCTGCATCCTGTACACAAGTCACTCAGCTGCCTGTGACTTATGTGTGTGTCACCTGTGTCTCTGAGTTCCTGGACCCAGCTGCAGTATCAGGCCTGCCTCAGAGGCATGGATGGCAGAGGTTGAGTCAATAGAGGAAGAAAGACGTATATGATCCCAGTGCCTGGGGAGCATTTCAGGAAGTGCCCTGCCCATTTGGTCCTTGGCTCTATAGCTACAAAATTAAATGGCTTTGGCCAGTTAAATGGCTTTGGCCAGCCTCTGCAGGCTGTAGAGTCATACTTCCAAGGAAAGCGGTTCAAAAGGACCGAAATATCTCACTCCTAGAGGGAGAGGCCACCTGGAGGCTAGGGCTGGCCTATCCCAGAATGCATTTGGCTTCCATCCAGATGTCTGAAGCGCAAAGCCCCCAGAGGGCCATGTGCTCTGGATGACCTGGTCAGCAAGAGTAGACGTCAGCGGTCCACTCTGTAGAACCTCCGTTCCTGTTCTTGCGCATCAAGTAAACCTGCACAGGGGGATGGGTGGGTGGGACAGCAGAGACTGCACCGTAAAACTAGAGACGCTCAACCTGGGTCACAGGTCACAGTCACTTCTTAACCTCTGGGGTGAGGCCCAGGCACTGATGAGTCTCAGAAGTTCTCTGGGTATTACATAGACATGGAGCCATAATACATAGGTCTTACATAGTACACAGCCAGATGGAGAACCCACCCTGAGCTCTGGTTGTCCCCAACTCCTCCTGACGTGCAATGTGAAAAAGCAACATTGAGAAGGAGCTGGAACACGACATCTGTGATGATCTCATTTAAATTTTCTCACTGTGGGCCATACCCTATGATGTCCTGCTAAAGGGCCTGCTCCCCCAGATAAGGTGAGCTAGGCAAGTGGCAGAATGTCCAGTCTGGAAAACAGTGCCAGGTCAGGGCTGTTTGCTCTGTGGGAACTGTTGAGCCTCCTGGCCCCCAATAGTGTCAGAGAAAGGGAGAGAAGTGTACAGCCAGGAGTGCTGGGGTGTGAGGGGGGCTTTCTGGTCAGCCTGACTCCAGATCAGATAACCCTATCTCTCCCAGCCTCCTTTTTTTCTTTTTTACAATCTGAGGTTAGTGGCTCTGGCTGCCTCACAGTTTAAGGGGAGGACTGAAGAAATTGTCCTTCTCCGTGCCTGTTCACGGCACTAGTGCAGACCCAACCCCAATCTGCTTCAGGGCATTAGAGAGGTGATTCAGGGTGTCGCCTGGTCTCCAGTGCACCGAGCTGTGCTTCCGTCTGGGCTCACCCCCACAGCCTTGCTCCTGTAAACACGGCCCACTCCACTTCATGTTCAGAAAGTGGGGGCTCTCTGGTGGGGGCTGAGCAGAGTAAAACCCAAGGGCAGGTATATACATCACTGAACCACAGCCTGGGCTTTCGTCATACCTAGCTAGAGCCCCGAGGCCGCAAGGATGCCGTCACACGTCAACGCCATTGGCTTGGGACTGTCAAGAACAAGGACGAAGGGCTCTCACACTTCGGAGGCCGACAGACAAGTGTGCAAACCTAGGCTTGGCTTTATCCTAGCTGTGTGGGCTAGCATGAAGCAGGACCCCCACACACACCCGCCTGAGCCTCGGTTTGTCTACCTCTAAACTGAGAAGAATGATACCAACGTTACAGCGTTGGAGAGGTGTGCTCCAAGAACAGTGCATGGGACACCAGCGGATGCCCAGCTCTCCCCCAGGACACCTTTGTTCCACTGTACTGGGGATAAGCTTCCAGGCCTGCTAGCAGTCAAGGCTCTGACTCACTCGGGACAGCCAGGTAATACTGGCACAGGTGTGGTGAGAAGTGACTGACAGAACCTGGCTTATCAGAATAGCAGGAAATCCTCAGAGTTCTGCCTCCACCCTCAGAGGAATCAGTGAAGTCTCAGACCATGTTTCTTTTTCTTCAGAAATTGGGTTCTTGCTTCCCAAGAAGGCTTTTCCCAGTGGCTTGCTATAACCCAAGACCACGTGAGTAATTTTTCTCAGGACCCGCTGCCCCTGAGTCTGTAGTGAATGGTTTTCCACCTCCTCACGGAAGGGCCAGCACCCTAAGGGCAGGGCTGTCTTCATCACTGTGGGCATCCAGGGCAAGGGGTCTGATGGTGTGGCCTCCAGAACTCCAAATGTAGCATGAAGATATGCCAATGCCTGGTTTGACCTTGTCTTCTAGATGGCACCAGCTGACATCCTGGCTTCTTCATGCCCAGCAGGCTGTAACGGGGCCATCTCACCCCAGGATCATTAAGAGATGGCTGTTATCTTGGTTGCTGGACAGAAAGGCCCTGGGAGAAGGGGTTCCCACCCCTCACTTATTTCACCTGAACTGACAGTGTGACCAGTGCTCCTTTGAGATTGACCTGTGTTCTGTGACACGGCCCTGTCACCTCAAGAAGGATACAAATTTAGCTGTGTATGAATACATTTCCTGGGGGGCAAGACAACCCCACACTAGGGGAGGGTGACTACTTTATCTGTCTTCTCCCAACAGCTCCCCAATACTGGTAACTGAGCTACTACCATCCCATAGTTCACTCCTTGCAGAGACGAGTGTCGCCGAGTCCCCTATGTCTAGACAGACAGCCTATTATAAAGTCTTTGACTAATCATTACCTTGAATGGAATCGCTGAAGGGCTTGGTACGGAGAGGGATGTGTTCTGACTTACGTTTTAACAGACTCTGACTGTCATATGAGAGTGGATGGAAGCATGTGACCATTAAGGGGGCTACACAATACTCAGTTAGGGTATACTTGGCGTGAGCCAAGGTTTAGTCCTTACCCGTCAAACCACGATGTAGGCATATCAATCAATCTCTTTATAAATAAAAAAACTGAACCAAAGAGATTAGATAATTGTCCAAATATAAACAACCAGTGGATTTGGTAGATTCAAGATTTGAACGTAGGCACTTGGTCCTAGATTCCATGTATTTAATCAACTCACTATATAGAATACACACAGGGATTTCAAAGAACTAATACGACCTAATAATGACATGCTGTGAGAGTGTAAGAAATAAAACAAAAATTATCCTAAAATTTACTTCTTATTACAACTATTCAACATAATGGAACTAGCCTGGGATATAAGATTAGAAAAAAATAAAAGAAAGAATAAACGCTAGAAATGAAGAAGTAAAACTCCCTCCATTTGCAAACAATGTTTTCAACAAAAATCCTAAGGAATCCATCTTGGAAAATTACTTTTGGCAATAATAAGATTGAGAAAGGCTACAGGAGGCAAAAATCAATATATAAAATATTTTGTTTCTGTCTAGCAGTAATGAATATCTGGAAAAAGAAAATAAAAACAAAACACCCTGAAGTAGTATCAAGAAATATGTAATATTTAGAGATAATTTAAACCAAGTGTATTTAAACCTCAGTCACTGAAAACTATGGGAAATCACTAAGAAAAACTAACAAAAACTTAAATAAATGAAGAGATACCCATACCCATGTTTATAGATTGGAAAGTCCTATGTTGTTAAAACATCAATTTATCTCCAATTTGACCTATGAAATTCTAATAAAAATTCCAGCAGGTTTTCCTAGTAGAAATAGACAAACTAATAGTATATCTAATAGTTGATATAACAATGCTAAGGACCTATGGTCGCTAAATAATCTTTTTTTTTTTTTGCTTTCCAACGATTTCATTCATTTCTCCACAGAACATCGTTTCAAAACCTAGGAGAAATTACACACACAGATACATATATACATACACACATGCATACATGTAGTATGGAGGCCGCTTGTTGGTTCCCGACTGCACAGATTCCAGAAATAACGACACAAAAACTGTGTTAATTAAATTCCTGCTTGGCCTTTTAGCTCTAACTTCTTATTGATTAGTTCTTATATATTAATTTAACCCATTTCTCTGTGTATCGCCATGTGGGTAAAGTTCCATCTGGCATCTGTCTCTGACCGGGCTACATGGCTTCTCCTGATTCTGCCTTCTTTCTCCCAGCATTCAGTTTAGTTTTCCCCACCTAGTTCTACTCTGCCCTATCAATAGGCTAAGATAGTTTCTTTATTAACCAAAGGTATTCACAGCATACAGAGGGGAATCCCACATCACCCCCTTTTCCTATTTTGTTATATGTAATTTTACTATGCTAAAGCTAAATAATCTTTTTAAAGATATATCCATTGGGAGACTTGATGTTCCGCTTGATTTTCAGATGTGCTATAAATCTGATGCAGGATCATGGAAACTGTTAGTCGACTCTCTAATAGGGTTCTATTGCTGTGATAAAACACCAAGACCAAAACCAACTGGAGCAGGGTGCTAGTCTATCTTAAATTTCCACATCACAGCCAGGTCAAGAACTAAAGGTATGAACCTGGAAAGAAGAGCTGAAGCAGAAGCCATGGAGAAACATTGTTTACTGACTTGGTCCTCACAGCTTGCTCAGCCTGGTTTCTTACACAACTCAGGACCTGGTACCAGCCCAAGGGTGGCACCACCCACAGTGGGCTGAGCCCCCCACATCAATTGTTAATTTAAAAATGTTCTACAGACTTGTTATTGGGTAAAACCCAATCTTTGGGAGGCATTTTCTCAGTTGAGAGTTCCTCTTTCAAATAACTTTAGTTTGTATCAAGTTGACATAAAACCAGGGATGGAGAGGTGGTTCCGCAGGTAAGAGCACTGGCTGCTCTTCCAGGGGACTTGGGATTGATTCCCAGCATTCTCAAGGCAGCTACAACTGTCTCTAACTCCAGTCCTAGGGGATCAGATGCCCTCTTCTGGCCTCTGTAGGAACTGCACTCTCATGGTACAGAAACATATATTCAGGCAACATTATTTTAGAGTTAACACTAACCAACACAAGAGTGCAGAAATAAAACCACATAAATGGTCAGGGAAAAACCAATAAGGAATCCCAATAGATCTATGGATAGAAGAATATAGTTTATTCTTCAAATGAAAGAAGATACCAGAATATCAATAAACAAAACCACGAAGGAATCTAAGTTCTTATCTGGAACTATATGCAAAAGCTGAAAAAAAGCATAGACACGAGTGTAAAAGCTAAAACTCCAACATTTCTAGAAAAAAAAGTGAAATTCCCTGGTGTACAAAAAGAATCAACCAGAAAAGAAACAGTGGCCACTTTGATTTTATCACAGTAAGAAGCCTTTCTTCATAAAACACTATTGAGAAAATAAAAAGTCAAGCCACATGAAAAAGCATTTTAAAATGTTGTCTGTTCCAAGCCAGGCAATGATGGTTCATTTCTTTAATCCTAGGGAAGCAGAGGCAGGTGGATCTCTAGCCTGGTTTACAGAGATCAAGTTCCAGGACAACCAAGGCTACACAGTGAAACGCTGTCTCAAAAAAAAAAATTTATATATGATATATGCACACGAAAACTTAATTTAAGTATAAAACAATAAACCTGCTGCTGGGAACCGGCTGCTCGCTGTCGAAATGGGCAAGTTCATGAAACCCGGGAAAGTGGTGCTCGTCCTGGCTGGACGCTACTCGGGACGCAAAGCCGTCATCATGAAGAACATTGATGATGGCACCTCAGACCGCCCTTACAGCCATGCCCTGGTGGCTGAAATTGACCGCTATCCCCGAAAAGTGACGGCTGCCATGGGCAAGAAGAAAGTCGCCAAGAGATCCAAGATCAAGTCCTTTGTGAAGGTTTATAACTACAACCACCTGATGCCCACAAGGTACTCTGTGGACATCCCCCTGGACAAAACTGTTTTGTCAACAAGGATGTCTTTAGGGACCCAGCCCTGAAACGCAAGGCAAGGCGGGAAGCCAAGGTCAAATTTGAGGAACGATACAAGACAGGGAAGAACAAATGGTTTTTCCAGAAGCTTCGCTTTTAGGTACATTTTTGTTTACATCATTAAAAGCTTAAAAAACAAAAACAAAAAAAAACAATAAACCTATTCTAAATGGTCGAAAAATTTAGACAGATAAAGTACAAGATACCAATAAGTATGTACTACATCAACACCATTATAATGAAGGAAAGTTAGGTTAAACCTCAGCAGGATTCCACTGTACATCCAGTACAAGGTTAAAGTTTAAAAACTGTTAATATCAGCCGGGCGGTGGTGGTGCACTTGAGAGTTAGAAGCAGGCAGATCTCCATGAGTTTGAGGCCAGCCTGGTCTATGGAGTTCCAGGACAGACTCCAAAGCTACACAGAGAAACCCTGTCTTGAAAAAAAAAAAGTTAATATCTCTGGGCAATGGTGGTGCACACATGCCACATGCCTTCTGGAGGCAGAGGCAGGTGGGTCTCTGCGAATTTGAGGCCAGCCTGGACTACAGAGCTAGTTATAGGACAGCCAAGGCTACACAGAGAAGAAGGCTTGTCTTGAAAAACAAAACAAAATCCTGATGATATTAAAGATTACATCATCAGCATGTAAAATTATAAGAGAGGTGCATGATGGAGTCTAGAATTTTCTTATACAGTTAAACATACTCTGGTAGAAATTCCACCCACCCCTAGACATTGAGAGAAATTAAGGCATCAAAGTCTTGCACACAATTATTCTTAAGAACTGTGCTTGTAATACCCTCCAAGCTGGATCTAACCCAACTATCCCTCTGTAGGTAAAGGGATAAAGTGTAGTATGTGTCTACTATGGAGTAATACTCAGAATCAAAACAACTGCTGCCAATTCTCTACTACATTGTGCTGAGCTTGAGAATCAGACACAGAAGAACACAAACTGTGTCCGCTCATTTTCGTGGATCTCTAGGAAGACAGACAAACCTACAGTGACTGAGCACTGGGCCGGGGTTGGGAAAGATATTACAAGGGGACCTAAAGACTGTTCTGAGGATGATGAAGGAATTCTAAGTTGACAGGGACTGTGTTTATCCAGATGTGACCATATTCTAGGCATCTATAAAACTGAGCACTTAACATTGGTATATTTACGGTAGAGTCTGTAAATTATTTCAATGAGTTCTCTGTGTTTGGTACAGAGCCTCTTGCTTGTCAGATATCAATTGTCTTGATATGTGAATGAGTGGAGGAAGATGATGGAGAAGGGAATAAAGAGGTCTCGTGAAGCACAACGCTGGGTAAGCACTAAATCCCTTCTCTGCCCATCTCTCTGTGTGTGTACATGTGTGCATTGTGTACCTGTGTGTTTGTACATGGATGTTCATAGGTACACATGTGTGTGTGCATGTCAAGGCCACAGGTCTTAGTTAAGGCTTCTGTTGCTGTGAAGAGACACCATGACCATGCCAACTCTTCTAATGGCAAACATTTAATTGGGGTGACTTGTTTACAGGTCAGAGGTTCAGTCCATTATTGTCATAGCAGAGAGCATGGCAGTGGGCAGGGAGACATGGTGCCGGAGAAGTAGCTGAGAGTCCTACATCTTGCAGGCAACAGGAAGTGGTCTCAGACACTGGGTGATACCGTGTGCATGTTTGAGACCTCAAAGTCCACTTCCACAGTGACAAACTTCTTCCAACAAGACCACACCTACTCCCACAAGGCCACACCTCCTAATAAAGCTACTCCTTTTGAGATTATAGGGACCAATCACATTCAAACTATGACATTGGTGTTCAACCCTGGTTGCCATTCCTCAGGTGCCAAACACTTTGTTGAAAATATGGTACACGTGAGCTGGAGATCTGGCTCAGTGGTTAAGAGCACTGGCTGCTCTTCCAAAGGACCCAGGTTTGATTCCTAGCACCCGCAGAGCAGCTCACAACCATCTGTGACCCTGCACTTTGGCCCTTAGGGTGTTAGCTACGGAGAACCTTCACCCAACTGACTCCTCTTCCCTCTACATGTGATGAGGAAGTACCCTCATGAGCAGTCCTGGCTTCTGCCTCCTGCTGTTCTCTTCCTGGCATTCAATGGCCAGTTCCTGGAGAAGGCATGCTGTCTGTCTCTCCCTGTAACTGCCCCACGGGCAGGACTTGGGTGGGGGTGCCGCCTGGAGTACCTGGGGAGCCTAGCAGGCATGGTTAGAGGCTCTTGGTTCTGTTGATCTTCTCCAGGACTGTCTGCCGTTCTTCACGTGTTGCGAGATAACAATGGGGCTTTCACTGTTGTCGCAACATCAGAGTCCTCAGACCATGGCTTTTGCTCTATAAACACCCAGGGATGCCTTGTTGCTTCACAAGGGCAAGGACTGGTGACCCTGAGGTATGCTTCCAGCTGACCACATTCCTGGGTGGCAGATGAAACCAGAGCTGGGGAAGTCACGGAGCTGACCAAGCCACGTTTCCCAAGTATCATGTAGGGATTATGAAATGACGGAGTGAGGAAGCCTCTGCTCTCAAACAGACACCGAAGACCCAGCCGAGAATGGGAATATTCTTTACTTATTGCTCATAGAGGAAAATCACCATGAATGGGAGCAATCACACAGAGGGGTCTACAACCGTTGTCGGCTTCCTCACCTTGCTTCTAAGCCACATCGTCGGTGGGTTTAAACTACTAAGAGCCACAAAGAGTCATGTGACTGTTTGTAGTGGGAAATTCCTTTCTGTGGTCAGTTGGTCAAGCATGCTCAGATGCCGGTGAAGGGGTAGAACATTCTCTTTGCGTTGGACAACCGTAGGCAACTGCCTCACTGTTTCTTTCTGAAAGGCAGGATAATTACAGGCAGCTGCTTTTCCCAGATAACTGCCAGGCACCATTTCTTAAGAAGGATTTTATAGTTTTTTTAAAAAATGCCTTTTTCCTCTTAATTTTCTCTTTTACAGGAGTTCATTGTGGCCAGGGTGATGCTTGCTGGTCTAAGTAAGGACGTGTGTGTGCCATAGCTTGCACTGGGAGGTCAGAGGACCATTCACAGGAGCGAATCCCTTCCTTCCATCATGTGGGTCCCAGGAATTGAACTCTGGTCTTTGGTGGCAAGCGCTGTACCCTTGAGCCATCTCATGGGTCTCTGTGTGTTTCTCTTTATGGGCATGTTCTATTGCTAGCAGGTTTTCCATCTACCAATGACATATGCAGAAGATTTCCTCTTACCTCCATGTGCCCCCTGTGCATACCATGTGCACAAACACTCACTCTATCAATCAATAAAAATAAGTTTTTAAGAAAAATCTAAAAAAGTCAAATTCCTTTCAAATAAACAAACAAATAAACAGTCTTATATGACAAACTGCTGATACCTCATCTGGCCTTTCAACCTATTTATTTATTTACTTATTTATTTTTGGTTTTCTTTGGCATCAGTAAAATATGTCTTATCTTCTCCATTATCAAGGTGTAACACGTCACAGGTCACAGGTTACAGCAGACAGATAAAATTTGCCTAGTCTACTTTAAAGTGAGGATGTGTGGAAAGAGAAACCTTTAGCCACTCGCTGCTGGTGGGAACATCCTCACTTACCAGTATTTGTTATTTGTTTTCTTGATGATAACTGTCCTTACTGTGGTGACATAGAGTCCTAAAATCATTTGAATTTGCATTGAAATGGTGGCTGAGAGACATGGTATGTCCAACAGTGCAATAGCGGCATGGTGGTTATTGGGGTAACCAACCCTTTCCAGATTAGATTTGAGACCTTTTCCACAGAAGGGACTCGTGTGTGGCACTGAAAGTCTGGTCCAAAGCTTGTGAGTCTGGAGATCTTAGGCCCTAGAGAGAGAATCCACTGGTGTTTGGAAAGTGGTCATGTTGTCAAAGTATCTTCTTAACATTTATGTTTATACACACAGATTTGTGGTGCTCTCTGTCTTGGTCAAAGAAGCTTGTTTTTGCAGTGGGTGGTGGCTAACGCAGAGATTCACAACTGGTTCAAGTGCCGAGAGTCAGAGAGGTGAGTGCTCAGCCACAGAAAGTCCTGGACTGTTACAGACGATTATATCAGCCCCGCCCAACCCACCCAACCCAAGTCTCAGGAAACACCAAAGAAGAAGGGTGGGAACAATGTAAGAGCCAGAGAACGGGAAGGCAAACTATGAAAGGCTGATGTAGGCTTCAACTCCCGGCAGCTGTAGCTGCCTGTACCAAGTCCTGCACAAGAGCAAGTCACTCAAAATTACAGCATGAATGAGGCCTCCCCTCTAAGTGAGCCACTTAGTTTGATGCTTACTTAGGGAGAGAGAATAACTTTTCTATAGGAACGTAGTCCCTGGGAGTCTGCCCATGCCTCACTGGAACAAGGCCCAACGTCCATATACATGTGGTCAGCTAATTCAACTAAAGAGGCTACTTAAAATAACAATATTTTTTTTAAAAGACATGAAGTTGGGAGGGAGACAGGTTGGTGGATCCTTGCGGAAGTGGGGAGGGGCTGAATAAGATCAAAATATATTATATACTTGTATAAAAATTTCAAAGTGAATATAAAATGTTATTTTAAAAAGAAAAGGAAATGTTGCTAAGGATATTGAATGCTTTTTAAAGTATTTACTGGCTGTCTATATTCCTAGAAGGTGGGCTACTAAGGAACAGAAAGGGAGCCACAGGAGGGAAGAAAGAAGGAGACTGGGGGATGGCTATGATTAAACTAGCTATGCGAAGGACTGAGAAGGAAACCCATCATTTTTCACAATTAAAAATGCTAATTTATTTTTAGTGAAACTGGCTCCTCTTAAAAGGATTAATGGACCCAAAAGCTGCCTTTTATGTTCCAGACACGGTCGTTCCCGGCACCCTCGTTCCCTTGGACAAATCCACACTCCTATCTGATGCAAGGATTTCTTTGATCTTTCTTGTAGTACAAGTCTGCACTTGCCGACGACTTCCTTTGGGACTTTTAGGCCTGAAAAAGGTTATTTCACCGTTACTGAAAGACATTTTTACTAGGAAAAAATGCTCTTATCTCTATTTTAAAAATGTTGTTCTAGCTCGTGACAATTCCGGAAGACTTCTGCTCTCCTCTCTTCCCTCGGGCTATGGTTTAGACTTTGCCGTGTCAATCTTGGAGCATTTGATCACGAAGTGCTTGGTGTGGTTTCCATAGTCAGTAGTTCATAGAATTGCTTCCGTCCCATCTCTCCTCTTCAGGGGCTCCAATGACATGCGCGCTGGGGTGTCCGTGGCTGCCTCGGAGCTCACTGTGTCTCCCCGCCCCCAGTTTTCTGGGTGTTTTTCCTTTGCGTTTCCAGGTGGTTTGTATCTCTCTGGCTTCTGTTCCCTCGTCTTCTCACTGTGATGTTCAACCCACCACTTTCAATACTGGATAAACCTCCCTGTTTGTGACTTCGGTCTAGCCCTTCTCCCTCTTTCGTACCTCCCAGCTTCCCCCCAGATGCAGTGAAGCCATGTGTGAAGGTCTTGGCCTACTGCGTCTATTGTTTATGGAGGTTCCGGGTTAGTTCTTATTGGTAACCTTCTCTCTTCGTTGTGGATCATGTCCCTCTGCGTCTTTTCATACCTGGTAATATTTGAGTGCATGCCAACATGCAAATATTACCCTGTTGGGTACTAGATGTTTTGGTATTCCTATAAGCATGCTTGAACTTTGTAATAAGACATAATTAAGACACTTAAAGACTGATTCTTTAAATTAAAAAAAATATTTTTAAATATGCGTATGTTTGTGTGTCTTTCCATGTGGGTGTGTACACACGAGTGTAGCCTCCCAGAGAGGTCAGGAAAAGGCCCTGGATCCCCTAGAGCTGGAGTTATGGGGTGGGAGGGCTGAGCTGCCTATTGTGAGTGTTGGAAGTGAACTTGGCTCCACTGCAAGAGTGGTAATATGCCCGTAACTGCTGAGCTACCGCTCCAATCCCAAGAGGAATTCTTTTAAGACTTGCTTTTAAATTTGATTATATTAAATCGGAGTAGCATTTAGTCTGAGGCTAATTTCTTCTGGTCACTGCTTCAGTGACCAGACTACAAAAGTTTCCATTCTGGATGGCACAGCCAGGGTGCTTCCTTTCCTTTGAATTAGAAAGATTTCCCCCCTTTGGTCTTTTTGTGGGGTTGTTCCCCTGCCTTGTATGACCTTCGCTCCTGTGCTCTAGATACTTGAAGGGCCCTCTGTAAATTTCTAGTGTTTTCTTTCTACAGATTCTCTTGGCTAATCATTTCCTTTGCAAAGCCAAGCTCTTTTCAGCCTCCAGGTCTGTCTCCTCATTTTTGGGTGATTCTTTCATCTCTCCCTAATTTATTTTTCTGGAATCAGCTGGAACACGGTGGGCTGCACCTCCATTGCCTCTCTTGCATCAGGGGTTGGAGTTCCTTCTTGCCTCATGTCTAATGCGTTAAGAGAGTGTGTCATACATTTGTCAAGAAGTTTGGGCTGTTGAGGGTGGAAGTAAACCTGCTCCATTAATCCATCTTGTTCAGAACCGGGAGTCTCGAATATCCATCTTTTGTTGGATAAGCCTGAAGTCTCTGTTAGTCATCCGAGCTGTGATGTATATCCCGAGACCTTATGAGTCAAAGGCTGTGGGGAGGCAACTTGTTCAGTCCCCTGGGAATGGCCTGTTTTCTTGGAACTTGCTGCGAACACCTTGGCAGCTGACAGATAGGAGAGGATCCCAAGACGTTCTGTGCTGGGAGGAATGTGTGGCCCAGGCTTATTCCCCACTCCAGCACCACCGTCACTCTGACGACTGTTCCGTCTTGAACAGACAGAACCATGTCTGCTGCACCGCTGTCGAGGCTTGTGGTAGATTACAAACCGTAATTCCTTCAAGCGCTTACTCAATGGCTAATTTCTCTGTGTTGAGTTCCGGGTATTAATCATAACACATTCTTCCTCCTCGTGTTCTCGAAGCTGAACATCGGCTTTCTCACGCCCACCACTGCTGTCCCTCCTCTTGAACAAGAAAGGCAAATTAAAATTTTTGCCATGAGCATTTATTGAACGGGTATGATTGAAACGTTGTTGTTTATGAAAAATCTCATTTTATTCCTTCTCAGAGCTTCAGAATATTCTATCATTATCGTCTCTCCAACACCCTCCTATTTTAGAATGTCTTGATTCTATTGTATTTCTATTTTATGGTGGCTGATTCTTTGCTGGGTGCACGACATTGGGTAAGTTTGCAGTGCTAACTTACCCAATGACATCTGTGCCCACTATCCAGGACTCTGCTCACCTTTTCCTTCCTGGTCCAAAGGTTCTGGCAGTGTGTGCCCTTCCTCTCCCTCTGGACAAAGCAATGATTCTACCAAACAATTGCCCTTTGACAATGTGGGTCCCTTCTCCAGATGCTGTAACCAGCTCCCTCACTCTTACAACCCATTACTAAGCCACCAGCATTTATTTGGGGGATTTTATCCCAACAAGCTCACTGCCTTTAATCATCTTTGTATAAATCAAGGGGCTAGTACAATATATTCTTGCGGGGCTTTCTCCTATTCTAACACAGTGAGTGTTTCTGGTTGAGTGCTCGCTCCTAGATGGTGGCTTCTCAGACAACCTCAGCTAGGTCCTTTGTGTTCAGGGAGCTAAAGGCAGAAGACAGATGAAGCGCTCATGAGGTGGCCAGGCATGGTGGTGCACGCCTTCAGTCACAGCAGAGGCAGAAGCAGGTGAAGCTGTGTGAACTGGAGGCCAACCTAGTCTACACAGTAAATTACTGAATAGCCAGAGCTGCAGAATAGAAATACTCTGTCTCAAACACAACATCAACAACAACAACAAAAGAGTTCAGGAGGGAGTTGAAGCTCAATTAGTAAAAGCTCAAAGAGAGAAATTGGGGTTCACCCTGAAGACCTGAAAAAGAAAACAGCCAGCCCCTGGCTTTTACCTTGACCTCAGTCCAAAATGGTCATCCTGCCTCCAGGAATCTCAGAATGAGACTGTGTCTGAGAACTGTCTCCTCCCATTTTATATCCTCTCTAGGACTGGGATTAAAGGCATGCACCGCCAGGTTTCTATGGCAAACTAGTGTGGCTACTGGGATCAAAGGTGTGTGTCACCACTGCCTGGTCTGTAAGGCTGACCAGTGTGGCTATCATACTCTCTGATCTTCAGGCAAGCTTTATTTATTAAAATACAAATGGAAATACCACTACAGGGAGCCTAGGCACTGGGCCGATAAGCAACATTGCATTCATCAGAACTAGCTATGTGGTCTTGAATGAGAAACAGAAATGAAAATGAAAGGAAATGACTGGCCCTGGGTTTCAGCACCAGATGAATGAGTGAGAAACAAGGGGAGGGAAGGACATGACTGCTCTGAGTATGGTGGAGGAGAATGTTTACTGTAGATAAAAGGGAGAGCGTAGGTAGAGGCAGGATGTCTGAGAAGTCAGGAGCAAACATGACCAGACTGAGCTAGGGGAGAGGAGGAGGGGAAAGGAGAAGGGAGGCAGAGGAATGAGGTGCAGCAGCCAAGAGACCAAAGGTACAAAAGAGGCAAATAGCCAAAATGTCTGGATTATATAGGAAAGAGCCTCTGAGGCTGGAGGATTCAGGGTAGAGCGAGGGGCATGCTAGCCATCCCCAGTAAGGGAGGGACTGAGGGATGCTGCGAGAACCTGGAGGCCAGATCCACTTTGATATGTTAAATAGGGACCTCAGCCTTCTGTCCCAGGTTTGAAACTTAACAGGCCTCATCAAGAAACAGGGAACACTGGGAAATGGAGTCATGGTACATGGAATTTATTCTGAAAGACAAAGAAAATTGCTTGGAGATTTCCCAGCACTGTCCAGGTGCCAATCTTCACATCCTCATGCCTGCATCCCTTTCCCCACCGCAGCCAGGAGCCTTCAAAAAGACAGAAGCAACAGGCTAAGCTTAAGACATAAGGAAAGAGATTTACTCTGAGAGACTGGCATGTTGAGATAGGAACAGTGGGCCGCTTCCCACCACCTGGCTAGCTTTACCCAAAATAATTACATGGAAACTGTATTCTTTTAAACACTGTTTGGCCCATTAGCTCTAGCCTCTTATTGGCTAATTCTCACATCTTGATTAACCCATTTCTAATAATCTGTGTAGCACCACGAGGTGGTGGCTTACCAGAAAGGATCTTAACCTGCGTCCATCTTGGAGAAGAGAGCTATAGTGTCTGTCTCACTTTCCTTCTTCCCAGCATTTTGGGTTTTTTTAAATATTTATTTATTTATTATGTATACAATATTCTGTCTGTGTGTATGCCTGCTGGCCAGAAGAGGGCACCAGACCTCATTGCAGATGGTTGTGAGCCATTATGTGGTTGGAGGGAATTGAACTCAGGACCTTTGGAAGAGCAGGCAATGCTCTTAACCCTCTGAGCCATCTCTCCAGCCCCCTAACAGTGGTTAGATGCCACAAAGTAGGTGGCAATGCCTTAACCGTGTGCGTGTTGTTAGGCCCAAGGGCCTCTTCCATCCTTGTAAAGGGGAGTGCTAACCTTCTCTCCTTTCATACAACACCCCAGCATTTTGTTCAGTCTACTCCGCCTATCTAAATTCTGCCCTATCAGGCTAAGCAGTTTTCTTTATTAATTAACCAATGAAAGCAACAGATAGGCAGATGACCCTCCTCCGTCATTGGCACATGCAATTACAAAAATTGAGATGCCCTGTGATCTTTGACCTACAAACTGGAAAGCAAGGAATGCTGATATACTTTTAAGTTATGAAACCTGAGACCCTATAGCCAATTGTATATTTTTTAGTCTGAATTCAAAGACTTAAGAATCAAGGATACTGACCTCTGAGGAGAGGAGGAGGGGAGGGGAGAGGAGAGAAAAAGAGAGGAGAAAAGAGAAGAGGTGAGAAGAGGAGAGGAGAGGACCATTTCCTGGGCCTTTTTGTCCTATTCTGGTTCTCAGCGCATTGGATGATGTCCACTCCTACTGCAGGGTGATTTTCTTTATATAGTCCCTGACACAATGTTTTCTGGAAACATCCTCACAGACACACCTAGGAATAATGCTTAACCAGCTCTCAGGACATCCCTTAGCCTAGTCAAGTTGAAATAAAAAATTAAGTCTCCTATCCTCCTCCTTGTGATACACAACACTTCTAAGTACTGACCATTTCAGAGGCTAGGGCACGGGGTAGCCAAGTGTTGTTGTTTGAGTGTGTCCTTCCAAAATCCATGGGCTGGAACCTTCAGTTCTTAATTGGCAGCGTGGGGAGTTGATGACTAGGGACAAGGAGGTTGGTGTCGGCTCCTTTTGGCTCTTTCTCTCCTGTGTCTTGTTCCACATTATTTTGCCGGTAACGCCTCATACTTGTGAATATAACTTTGTCTTAATTCATGGGGGGGGTGCGTCTCAGAAGGGACATATCACTCTCATGTCACTAGTAGGGCCATGCTTCCTTCCCTAGGACAGAACCTAGGCTTTTATACTCGGAGAAAGAATTGCCTACCGCAAGGCTAGCTCCCGTTGGTGTCGGTATCCACCCTGTTGCCAGACCTTGTGGCCCCTGCCAATGCAGACAGATCTTGTCTGTCTCTCTGCCTCTGGCAGCAGATACGTGCCGAATAAAAGAATGTAGAATGGGGGAAACTGAGCAAGACACTCCCAGGGCTTCTCCTCTCTGTCAATGGAGCTGACTCTAGTCTTCGTCTTGAGGAAGTGGAATTTGTGTGCAGCAGAGCATAGTATGCGGAGGGAAGAAGGCTCCTGAGGCCAAGTGATGGGAGGCTGCTGCTAAAATTCCTTTCCTGGGGGCAGACATGCAACGTCTACCTTTCCTCCCCAGGGTCCAATGACACACTAGGGCTCCACCGGGCTTTTCTCTGGAGGGCAAATGACTTTATTAACCTAGGTGAGGGGTTACTTTCAGGGGTGTGACACTCCTCCCGCAGCTGTCCACATCTGGAAAGCCTTAACCAACAAGCACGAGGGTTTTCTAGCCTTCCCCAGCTTGCGTCCTCTAGCTCCTTCCCCAGGTGATGTGCAGAGCTGCTGGGTGGTAGGGAGCAGCTGGATACTCAGGAGAGGCTCTAGCGTGGAAACTGTCAGTCATCCCAAATGGGATGGTCTTTTATGGGGGGGGGGACAACTGAACTCTCCAAGATGGTGGTGGTTGGATTTAGGGGACAGTCACTCATGGCAGAGGTCCCACATCAGGAGCTTCGGCTTCAATCAAGACAAGGTTCAGGGCCCCCCTGCCCACTCGGATGGACTCGGAGGCAGAACTATCCCGATTAGTGCCTCTCATGTTTGTGCTGTAGCACGAGGTCTTTAGTTATGATGTCATTGTAAAGTTTGTTGAACGCTTATCATGTGCTGGGTACCATGTTGGATGCAGGAGATCTCATACAATCAACACAGGCCCTAATCTAACAGACCTTCCAGCTCACTAGCCAATAGCTATCAGTAGAGCGTGGGGACTTCGCAGTGCCCTGTCCAGGGATGCATCTCCTCCTTCTCTACACCCACCCTGGGTGACAAGAAGGCTCTATGTAGATGAGCAGGGTTTCCTTACCCATCACTTGCCTTCCTGGGGCAAGATTGCAAGCCACTTCATCTCTTCCCAAGTGTGACAGTTAGCCTACATTGTCCATGTGACTGACTTGGAATCACCTAGGGGCCACATTTGTGGGGTTGTGTGTGAGGATGTTTCCAGAAAGGCTTAACTAAGGAGAGAAGACCCATTTTATTTTTTTATTTTTTATTTTTTGGGTTTTTTTGTTTTGGTTTGGTTTGGTTTTTCGAGACAGGGTTTCTCTGTAGCTTTGGAGCCCGTCCTGGATCTAGCTCTTGTAGACCAGTATGGCCTCGAGCTCAAAGAGATCCTCCTGCCTCTGCTTCCCAAGTGCTGGGATTAAAGGCGTGTGCCATCACTGCCCAGCAAGAGAAGACCCATTTAAAATGTGAGTGGCACCGTGCCATGGGCTTAATGAAAAGGGTAGAGAGAAGGCCAGCTGGGCACCGCACTCCTCTCTTCTCTGCTTCCTGGCTCCCGGCACAAGGTGGCCAGGCACTTCATGCTCCTACACCACAGCCGCACCTGCTAGAGCCCTCACACCTTCTCTACTATATGCACTGTACCCTTAAACTGGGCCAAAGTAAATCCTTCGTGAAGCTGATTTGGCAAGGTATTTTGTCATAGTGATAAGTAATTAATACACAAGCTAGGCTAACGGGGAAAGAGGAGGTTTTCCTGAGGGAAGTGGAGGGGAAAAAGGAGAAAGCGAACATTAAAATGTACCTGGGACACATCACGCTTGCTCCCCCTTCAGCTCTGTGTCACATCATATACCCGCAGAATGAGGGTACATCTGTCTCTACAAAACGGGGTGGAGACACAGCCGGCTTGAGAATTGCACCCAGGCGGTCCTGACGCAGGCAGAGTTCTAAAGAGACCCTCGCCCCCCTTCCCAGACACTCAGGTAATGGCTCTCAGCAAAATGGCATTTCTCCAGGAGTCACATCTGGAAGAGGGGGAAGCTGAAGCACTGTTGCCAGCCAGGAAAGGAACTTCAGCTTTGGCAGCTTGCCAGACCACTCTGCAGAAGAGAATGGGTTCTGTGATGGGAAGGGCCCCACCTTTCCTGCACTGTTTAGTTACACAGACTTCTTACCCTCTACTTAAGCCTCAACTTCACATCAGGATCCCGAAGATTGGCCTGGGGGAGGTCACTGGACACCTTCACTTGCTCCTCTTTCTCGTGTGACCACGTGGACTAAATCACCTTGCTGTACCTGTCACTATGACTTGGTTAACTGGTTGATTGGGAATGGTAGCTCAGCTCACTTTGTTAGGGCTGCCAGGGCTAAGGTTCTGACTGTACCAATGCCAGAAACAATGACAGGGTAGCCCAGGTGAAAATGTGTTGTCCTGAGGGTGCATTTCCCAAACCTCCTGCTCCCCCAGGTACACTTCCACATATAAGATGACACATTCCTAGACCCCGAGAGTGTGCCTGTCAGTTTCATAGGAAGCCCCGTCAGAGGTGGGCTCTTCCCTCAGGTTTTCCAGATGGAGCTGCCAACAGAGTCATAGTGTTAGATCCACAGGCACTCAACTTAAGGAAGGGTCCCAACACGTCCCTTGGTGCCATGCTTGGATCTTTCTGGAAACTTCTATTGCTTAGGTATTAGTACAACATTCTGAGTATTTACGAGAAGCACCCGAGGGCACACTGTTGGTGCCGCTGCTCCAGGAGGACCTGGTACTTCCCATCTGGTCTTAACAACTGCAGTGGGAGAAAGCAATTTTTCTTTTCTAATAAAAATATTTTTACGTGTGTGAATGTCTTGCCTGCATATATGTCTGTGCACTGCTTGCATGCCTAGTGCCCTCAGAGGCCAGAAGAGGTCACTGGATCCCCTGTAACTGGAGTTACAGATAATTGTGAGGCACCGTGTGGGTGCTGGGAATCAAAGCATGGGCCCCCAGGAAGAGCGGCCAGTGCTGCTAACCACTGAGCCATCCCTCTGGCTTTTGTCAGGCAGATAGCTCTGTGCTTTGGGAGGGCTGCTGTGGTAGCACAGGACAGGAGAACACAGTGACCATATCTTCGGACTTGTTCTCGTCCTCTGCCCCTTAAGTGGCCCACGAGTTCCAGCTGAAGGGTTAAATGTGCCGAGAGACTGAAGGTACATCATGAGAAGACAAGAAAGACCCTGTGTGGAGAGGGCATCTCTAAAGAATCCATTAGGTGCACACCTTTAATCCCAGCACTTAGAAGCAGGCGGATCTCTGTGAGTTTGAGACCAACCTGGTCTACAAGAGCTAGTTCCAGGACTGGCTCCAAAGCTACTGAGAAACCCTGTCTCGAAAAACCAAGAAAGAAAGAAAGAAAGAGAGAGAGAGAGAGAGAGAGAGAGAGAGAGAGAGAGAGAGAGAGAGAAAGAAAGAAAGAAAGAAAGAAAGAAAGAAAGAAAGAAAGAAAGAAAGAAAGAAAATAATTCGGGACTATTCACTGTAAAGAGGGCGGTTGACCCCCTGCAGAGTGGGTGAGCGCTGGAAGTGGTTTCATTCCTCTAGCTTCTAAGACCATTCATGACTCTTTTTTTTTTGACATTGCCTTCCTGCTGCCCCCCCTTCTCAGCCTCATTCTGGTGAAAAGATCAGCTGTTACTCTTTCTAAAGGGAAACACCCCTCTGAAAACACAGGGAAGACTCGTTAGCTCTAAGTGAGATGAGAAAAACTCCTGTGAGGAGGTGCGGGATTTTTAAAACCTGTGCACTATGTAGCACCCCCCCTCCCCAAGTCCTCCAGGGCCAAACATCTGAATCTTAATGATTAGACAAATCAGTCAAGGATCTAGTTAAAGTTTAGATTTAAAAGGTATGCAGGGGCTGGGGGAGGGGCGGTGTAGCTGGAGAGATGGCTCAGGGGTTAAGAGCATTGACTGCTCTTCCTAAGGACCCAGGTTCAATTCCCATCATCCACATGGCAGCTCACAAGTGTCTGTGACTCCAGTTCCAGGGGACCTGGCACCGTTACACAGACAGACATGCAAGCAAAACACCAATGCACATAAAACCTTAAAAAATGTACTCCTGGATGCCACTGCACCAGACTGCAGAGCACACACTGAGAAAAAAGCCTAAGGAACTGCTAAGCAGGCAAGTGAGAACCCTGCAGGGCAGTGGTTCTCAACCTTTATATGTTATGACCATTTAATATAGCGCTTCAGTTGTAGCATGAATAAATATCGTCACCCTCAGAACACCCACATTCCCAAGAGGTGGAGTGGGGTGGATGGTTGTTGGTCTTTCATTGGGTGATAGATATTTGTCCTTGTTTAGAGGCATTGTTTACAAGTTGTTATTGGTAATTGTCAGGAAAAATACTGAGCAAAAGACATTAGATTCAAGATTCTTGTTTTGAAAAGGAAAAAGAAGGGATATAGATATGATAGGATAAAAGGGGAGATTGTTGAATCTACCCAAAAATTATAGAAATGATAGGATAAAAGGTAGATTATTAAATCTATTTTAAAAAGCAACTACTAGTTTTAAACGTTTTACATTGGATTGGACTTTTATGTATTGTATACAAATTTTATATGTTGAAACAAATTTTCAGATTAATCTTGTTAGAACATACCATATATACATTTCTACTCTTGTTCAAGGTATTGTACCTATACAACTCATTTAACAATGCAATGCAAATTTCTAGTCCTTGAAAATTATTATCACCAACTGTTTAGGAAAATAAGGAAATGCAGATTAGTAGTTAATCTCCTGTTACAATTGAATTTATAGCCACACTAGGTATGTTTTCAAGGTCAAACAAAGATATGTTTTAGATAGGTCATTTTCAAACACTCCAGAGATCTAGAGAATATAACACGTAAGATATTTTAATAAAATAGGCTCTTTTTAATGAGAATGAGACACATCTGTTCCTGGCAGCATCAATCTACTCCAGAGAAGATGATGGGCATTGAAGAAACTCCACATGGAGTTTATTTTCTTTGTGGTAAAAATAAGCCACTGGACAAGAAAGTGCCCTTGCCTTGACTGCTGACAGTATGTTGTCCTAATTGGACCAGCAGGACACACACACAAAAAGTGACTGCTAAACATTGTCAAGACAAGGAGGGATAACCCTTCAGAATATCCTGCTTCACAGAAAATTCTGTCAGATGTATAAGGCCTGTAGCCCAAAGATGGGTGTCCCAACATTACAGAGAAACCTTGGGTGACTGTCCAGGCAGCCAGATGATTTTGTCATTTCTCACATCTTTTTGGAAGTCGCTTGTTCACACTTCTTGCTTACTCAGTTAATATTATTTTCTTCTTGTGTCTCTGAGGGAGCTGAAGACCAGATAGTTACAATTACAGGTTTTTGTTGTTGTTGTTGTTGTTTACCAGGTGCAGAAAGGAAACTTACTAAAGAGGTGTAAAGTGTATAAGGTTGAGAGATATCAAAAGATAGTTTTGGATGGTGTGTTATAATAGTTTGGATGGCAAGTTATGATAGAAAGTAAATTAGGTACAAGACTTTGGACTCACCAAAATAAAATAGATAATGGAGGGGCTGGAGAGATGGCTCATAGGTTAAGAGCATTGCCTGCTCTTCCAAAGGTCTTGAGTTCAATTCCCGGCAACACATGGTGGCTCACAACCATCTGTAATGAGGTCTGGTGCCCTCTTCTGGCCTGCAGACATACACACAGAAAGAATGTTGTATGTATAATAAATAAATATTTTTTTAAAAAAAGAATAGATAATGGAGTATTTTCTCTGAATTTGTCAAATGCAAATGACTAGACAATGTTGACATACTTATTGACTACATATATTGTATTTGTTATTGTATATTGTTATTGTACTTGTTGTATATCGTTTTTCTTATATTAGTTATAACCTTCTTTTTATTTTAGAGAAAAGAGGGGAAATGTAGTGATATTTTATTTGCATTTTAATAAATAAAACTTGCCTGAG
Source organism: Alexandromys fortis (assembly GCF_014885135.2). NCBI lineage: Eukaryota > Metazoa > Chordata > Mammalia > Rodentia > Cricetidae > Alexandromys > Alexandromys fortis. The sequence goes on along the minus strand of NW_026067915.1, from coordinate 3,821,164 downwards.
ATCAGAGTGCAAAGCTAAGACAATAGAGGCCAGGGAGTAGTGGCACACAACTTTAATTCCAGAACTCGGGAAACAGAGGCAGATGGATCTCTGTGAGTTCAAGACTACCCTGGACTATACAAGATTGATCCTGGAACAGATCAAGATTAAAGGTGGCCCACACCTTTAATCCCAGTGTTTGGGAGTCACACACCTTTAATCCCAGCACTAGGGAGGTGGAGACAGGAGTGATATGGCTGGGCAGAAAGAGAAATATAAAGGGTAAGAGACAGGAACTCACTAGAGTGTGGAGTCTGAGGTTTGGTGGAGACACAGTACAATCCAGGCAGTCTGAGGAGCGCTCCTTTGGTCTTAGCATTGGTAGAGAAAAGATCTCTCTAGTGGTTTATTGCTCTGCTTCTCTGATCTTCAGCTTTAACCTCCATATCTGTCTCTGGGTTTTTATTATTCCTGCTATACACTCCAGTTTCTTACGTTGTGGTAAACCCAACCATAAAATTATTTTCATTGCTACTTCATAACTGTAATTTTGATGTTATGAATTGTAATGTAAATATCTGATTGCCCCCCCCCAAAAGGGGTTGAGACCTACAGATTGAAAACCACTACTTTGAGGCTTCCCTCCAAAGATACGGATGCACAGAACCCTTCCTTGAGCTTGACCAGATGCTGCAGGTAGCAAAAGCCCAGGCAAAGAGTCCACAGGTCCCATTTGGACAGGAGTTCCCTGGGGGAACTTGGTACATTAATACCCCACCTCTCAACCTCTTCCATCCCTTCTTTTTCAATTTCTGGTGGGTCACATTTTCTGCCCTTCTCTCTGTTTCCCCTCCCTGATAACTGGTTCATCAGAAAGGGAGACAGACGTACCAATATGATGGTTAGAACATAGAGTACTTGTCAGCTGACCTTCCAGGCCCATTCAGGCTTCACTGTTGCCTGCAGATCCTTTTGCTAACCTGGGTGTTTCTTTCCTACTTAGAGTGGTCATGTGACACTTCTCCATACCCAGATGGTAGATTGACTTGGGCTTTGAGGGCAACTCTCCTCTAGCCATTGTCTTTCAAAAGCCCTCACACTGATAAGCACCAGAGTATTAACTAAGTACGTATTGCAATGAGAAAACACCATAAACAGTGTCTTAGCTAGGACAACTGTTGCAATGATAGAACACTATGACCAGAAAAAAACTTTAGAAGGAAAAGGTTTATTTCATCCTTCAATTGTAGACCATTATCCAGGGAAGACAGACAGGAACCTGAAGGCAGGAACTAAAGCAGAGGCCATAGAGGAATGCTATTACTGGCTTATTCTCACGGCTTGCTCATTCTGAATTTTTACACAGCTTAGGACCACCAACCCAAGGGTTGTACTCCCCATAATGAACTGAACCCTCCTAACATCAACCTCAAGAAAATTCTCCATAGGTTTGCCCACAGGCCAATCTTATGAAAGCATTTTTTCCTCAATTAAGATTTCTTCTTCTCAAGTAACCTCAACTTAATTTTAAGTTCAGTTCCTTTTTTTCCAGTCCTGAGGATCAAACCCAGGGTCTTACATTACTGGGTCAATGTTCTACCACTGAGCTACATCCTAGCCCTGGCTTATATGTTCTAAGGGAACTTATTTATTAACAAACTTAAGTGCCTAGAGATAGGCCTGAGCTGCCAGCTAGGGTGCCAGTACTGGGGAAGGGGCACAGAGAAAAGGACTGGCACACTGAGAGTCTGCTCACCTGTGTGATGGAAAGACCCTTGGACATCACAGCGCGGAGAAGGCACAGTGGCTGGGGTGGTGAAGCCAGACTGCAGCCGCCGGTCCCCCATTTCCAAGCTCACTGTGTAGTATTCATTGTTCTGACCAGTGTGTCTGGCTTGACTCTTTAACGATCCCTGCATCCACATTGCTTTCTGGTCCCAGGCTTCGAAGTCATCTCTCTCCGGTCTCCGTTCCTTGACAGTTTGACTTTTTGATGACCCCACACGCAACTGTCATTCCGAAGAACCTAAGCAAAGACACCAGGTCTGTGGCAAGTGAGGCCTCAAGCTATAAAAGGAAGGGGAACTAGACAAGAAAGCACAAACTGTAATGCCTCGGTCCTAATTATACACACAAATCAAACCCAAACAGCAAGAGGGTGACGAGGCTCGTGTTGCCACAGGATCGTCAAACATTAAGAACAATTAAGATGGGAGACAGTGTTTGTTGTCACTGTTCGTCATTGCCATGTTAGGAAAATCCTCGAGACTTTTGCTCAGCCAAGCTTCTAGCCAACGTTCTTTCTCCCGCTCCGCCCCGCCCCACCCCCATTTCCAGGCTCACCATGCAGCAGCCATTTTTCTGACCAGTATATCTGACTTGACTAAATGGGAACGAGTCAAACTAAAATTGTGGGAATAAAAATGGGGGTAACAGAGATAGGGAGATATGGAGACAGAAACTGAGAGTTGTGGGAGCAAGAGACAAAGAAATGACAGTAGAGGCGCAAGCTCGTACACACAGCCTTCGCAAGCTAGCACACCCAGGGTCACTGCAAGCTCATAAACAGAGCCATCTCAGGTTAGTACAGATCGAGTCATGGAAAGCTGACACACCGAGCCATTGCAAGTTGACACACACAGAATCATCGCAAGCTAACACACACAGAGGCATTGCAAGCTTGCACACAGCAAGGAGTCACTGTTGGGACCATTTGGAGTCCTGGCCTCCAGCTGCTCTCCCCTGCCAGTGACCTTTACTTGGCCTTCTGATGTGTGCTCCTGAAAGCTGTGTCCAGCTCTGCTTCCTGAGCACGTGTTGCCTTGTCCTTGATTGAGGATCAGGAGATGAGGCTTTTACCTGCTGGCCCACCTGACTGTGTTGGGTATATAAGCCTCCGTGGTGCCATTCAATAGGGGGCTTCTTTACCATTGACTAGAGGTGTGTGTCTCTGTCTGTGCTGTCTCTGTGTGTCTTTGTGTGCTTCAGTCTCCAGCCCCTTGCCCGAGGCTCACGAATGGTCCTATAGTGCAGGCGCCGCAATACTGGAGGAGTGCCGCACTGTCACGTAGTCATCATTGAGACAGAGTGGCTTAAGAGGGAAGCGGGGAGCCAGTGCTTTTTACTGTGCTGGTGCTCAGAAGTCAGAGTACCCCGGATGTAGCTCCAGCTGAACAGGTCTCTGCTGCAACAAGGGGAACCACAGCCCACGGGGAACTTTAGGGTGCTGCTGCCGCCCTCAGTGCCGTAACAACAAACCAAATTTCACCTAAGTGTGTTTCTAGTAGCCTTTGACTGAACTCATCAATACCATGGATGGCATTGATTGTGATAGTGGATCCAGGATGCTTTGCCTGTTGTTTTGAGACAGGGTTTCTCTGTGGAGCTCTGGCTGTCCTGGAAGTGTAGCTCTGTAGACCAGGCTGTCCAACTCAGAGGTTTTGCCTGCCTCTGCCTCCTGAGTGCTGGGATTAAAAACATGCACCATCACCTCTTTTTTTTTTTTTAAAGATTTATTTATTTATTATGTATACAACATTCTGCCTCGATATATGCCCGCACGCCAGAAGAGGGCGCCAGATCTCATTACAGATGGTTGTGAGCCACCATGTGGTTGCTGGGAATAGAACTCAGGACCTCTGGAAGAGCAGCCAGTGCTCTTAACCTCTGAGCCATCTCTCCAGCCCAACCATCACCTCTTTTTAAAAGGCTTTCAGATTATATTGGAAAGAAGTGAAAATTACACTGTTTCTTTTCAAGAATATAATAAATTAAACAATAGGAGAAGTTTTAAATTAAAAGGGAAGATAAAGATATGGCGCTCAATGCTAATGAAAAGAAAGCAAGTGTATATGTGTGCACGTGTGTGTATGTGGGAGAATGGAGCTTATATATGAGGAGGACTAAGTCTCGTATAATAGCCAACTTTATTCAGGGTCCCCAGGAAATTAAAAAAAAAAGGTAGCCTGCTGAGATCATGGGAGTGGGAAGGCTTTCTCCGCATCCCTCGTCCACCATGGGGTGGTGAGGGGGAGAGAAAGATGCCATCCCCCCTTGCCTCTTGCCACCTTTAGTGGATGAGAGGGCTGACCCTGCCCCTAACAGGCTGCAGCACTCGGGAGAGTAGGCCCTACATCTTGCCTGGGCATCACAGTAGAGCTGACCCCCCTGCTGAAGGGACTTGGGTGAACCAGCTCTGAGAATGTAAGCGTGAGAGATCTGGCTCTGCACCTCATTTGTCACATGATCGTGAGAGTGAGGGAGAGATGCCCTCCCCACCCTCCCATTCCTCGCCACATGCGGCAGGTAGACTAGCCCTGAGGACGTGAGAGCCGGTGAACTGGCCTGGCACCTCAACAGCTGCAGCCCTCGGGAGAGCAGACCCTGCACCTGCCTGGGCACCACAGCAGAGCTGGTCCTGCTGGTGGGGCATGGCTAAGCCTGCCCTGAGGGCATGAACATAGGAGAGCTGGTCCCACTACTTTGCCTGTCATGAATGGGTTGGGAGGAGATGCTTCCCCTTACCCCTCATCCTTGCTGCCTGTGGCCGGTGGGAGAGATGACCTCTGGGTCATGAGAGTGGGAGAGATGGCCCTCCTCCCACACACACACCAGATGCAGCACTCGGGAGAGCAGGCTCTGCACCCCACCTGAGCAACACAATAGAGCTGACCCTCTCGATGGGGTACAGGTGAGCTGGCTCCAAGAATGTGAGCCTGAGAAATCTGGCCTTGCCCCTCATCTGCCATATGGTGGAATGAACAAGAGAGAGAAGCCCCCTCCCCCCACCTTGTGCCTTTTGAGGTCGGTGGCAGGTGGGAGAGCTGTCCCTGGGGTTATAAGAGTGGGAGAGCTGGCCCTGGGGTTATAAGAGTGGGAGAGCTGGCCCTGGGGTTATAAGAGTGGGAGAGCTGGCCCTGCCTCTTACCAGCTACAGCACTCAGCAGAGCGGCCTCTACACCTCTTGTAGGCAACACAGTAGAGCTGGCCCTGGGGATGTAGATGTGGGCAAGCTGGCCTGAAGGATATCAGCTCCGCCCCCTTGTTGCTTACTACATAGAGGGAGCTAGCGTGGGCAGTGATGGAGAGTGATTGAGGGTAAGGGAGAGTTGGCAGGCTGACCAAACTAGCAACCACCTAGACCCAGAACCAGGGCTAGGAGTTGGCCCATTCCAGCATTTACCCTTAGATCTGCTGGAGCACATGAAGGGGCTGGTCCTGTAGACCCAAAGTTTCAGGATCTCCATGGCTTAGGACAACAACAGGATATCCAAGAGGAGCCCTAGTGAGGGCTCAGTACCCGTGGTATAGCAGAAGCCAGAGGCCTCGAATCAGACAATGACTCAATGCGACGAACACTTAACGGTAATGATAGGTGGACTACAGGGTGTAGGGTGTGACTCACCGAGCCACACTACGGCTTCCATGATGAGATCTGTATTTCCTTTTCTCTTAAATTTTATTTTGTTTCATCTGGGGGTGGGGGTTTGCAAGAGTAGAAGGTGGATGGGAAGGGACAGGGAGTGGAGTGGAGTCAAAACACATGATGTGAAGCCCACAAAGAACCAATAGAAAGTTAAACTGGGGAAGAAAGAGAAAGGTAACCCGAACAAAACAACAAACAAACAAACAAAGTAAGTAGTCACCTGAGGAAAGGTTCTTATAAATTCAAGAACAAGCTACACCTGGCAAAAACAGGTTTTTCCATAGAGGTATATAAAGGAGAGTTTAAGCATTTGCTAGAATAGCAGCAGCAAGCTGGAATGAGTAATCTAAAGTCAACTCACACTTCTCTGCTACACCTGGGAGCAGCATGAAACGACGGTCCAAGACAGCTCCATGATGGGAAGAAACTGAGGTCACAAGACTCTTGCCTGTTTTCTTGGAGTTTTCTCACAAGCACTCAGAATTCTCCTCACATGATTCCATTCCTGGACGGTGTTCTGATGTGTATGTGTGTATACATGTGTACGTGTGTGTATGTGTGCATATGAGTATATGTGCATGTATGTGTATATGTGTGTATACATGTGTGTGCACATGGGTAGATGTGTGTATGTGTGTATACATGTGTGTGCATATATGTATTGTAGTGTGTGTATGTGTATATATGTGTGTATATGTGTGTGTGCATATGTATATGTGTGTATACATGTGTGTGCATATGTGTATATGTGTGTATGTGTATATATATGTGTGTGTGACAGAGAGACCTCTGGCCTCTGCAAGCATCTGTATTCTCATGCACATACCCACACACTGTTATACATGCATACACATAATTAAAAATAATAAAATAAATATTTTTAAAATATGTGTGAAATAATGAATGAAAAATTGGAAATAAATAAAAAGAAAAAACACATACACCAATTAACGAAAAAGTCAGCACAGAAAGTTACAAAGCATGAGGTGGGAGAAGGATGTCTAATAGGAAGCAATATAAGATGTTAAATAAGAGGCATAATAAAAAGATTGTACTCCTCATTAACAAGAAAGCATGGCAATTGTTAAGTCTTTACACCCAAACATGTTTCACGCTGTGTGAAATTAGGATTGCAGATCTGCATCGAAGCTGCATACCTATTAGCGTAGAAACACGACTTCAATGAATATTCATCAGTTCCCCTCAAATTTCTCTGGGGGATTAGAAGACCTTAGTTTACTATAAGAAACAGTGGCTCTTGGGTATATTCCCAAGAGTGGTACTGGGAGGGGCTGTTGCTTTTTTTTAATCCCCAAATATCAGCTAAATAAATAAATAAATAATATAAAGTACAAAGCATACAAAACACCAGAGACGTGGTCCAGTTGAGCCTTGTGACGGGAGTGTTGGTGGAAGTCGTCACCACTAACGTTTGAGGACTCTCCTAGACTGTCCTAGACAATCTTCAGACAGGACGAGGAGGCAGTATGTCTGTCTAGACTGTATAAACAGAGCTATCTGTTATTGTTAGCAATAGAATCATGTGCATCGGAAAACCCCATAAAACCAATTAATAAGTTGTCAGAACAAGAGGTAGGGCAGCCCAAAACACACGATTTTGGAATTATAATGGAAAAATCACTATTCTGATTTTCAAAAGTTTCATGAAACTTCTAATTTCAGGCTACAAAAAGTATTACTATAAAATAATATTTAGAATTGCTGAAACCTTTAATATAGAGACTGCACATTTTTAAGCCCTTTATATATAAAATAGATGTAGAGTTTTGAAGGACATGAACTGGCAAGACGGCTTGGTGAGTAAAAGCCTTTGCCATGTAACCCTGGCAACGCGACTTCGATCTTCAGAACCCCAGTGGGAGGGAGCGACTCCTGCAAGCTGTCCTTTGATCATGCACATGAGATAACATTGCATGTGTGTGTGTGAATCACACACAATAATAATGAAAACAAGAATTTGACGTACATAAAAAGTGACGTGTTATAAGGGACATACACTGTGGCACTGAAGAGGAGGGCCCTATATGTCACCGTGTTAATTCTCTAACATGTCCTTGCAATGTTCCTTCAATATCCACTGAGGCTTGGCTCCAGGATTCTCTCCTCCACTCTGGAAGTTCAAAGTCCTTTCTATGGACTGGATGGGTATTTGTACATGTTCACACCAATCTTCCCATGTTATTTAAGCCATCTCTAGATTACTTACTAGGCCTTGGAAAATATTATTTTAAGGTGTGTTACTTTTGTTTATGCTCTGGAACATTTGTTTAATGATGCAAAGATGTGTTTGATTAAATAAAATTCACCAGCGGTCAGGAGGTTGACTCAGCAACTAGCTGACCTGAAGTGGTAGGGAGGAGCCAGGTGGAGAAGTGTTCTTAAGGAGGGGCGATCAGAAGCAAGAGAATGTCTGGGGAGACAGGAGAAGGTGAGCTAGGTGAGCTGCTTGCCATTCAGCTCTCTGGGGAGCAGAATTCCACCTCAACCTTTGAGTTCTAAGAGGAACATAGATTTCGATAAGTTCCTTTTGTAGCTTTGAAAGAGCTGGTGCCTGAGGGAACAGAATTTCCTCCGGCTGCGCTCTTGTAGCCTGAGTTGCAGCTGCTGGTAGCAGTGGAGCTGCAGCTGCTGGTAGCAGTGGAGCTGCAGCTGCTGGGTAGGATAGTCGTAGCTTAAAAGACAGCAACAATTAGAAAAAAAAGCAACAAGGCCTAATGCAAAGCGAATGCTATGTAAGTAGCTGCCTTTCTGTCTGTTTAAGGGATTTTTTCCCCTGTTTTGCAAGAGGAAAGTCTGTCCAGATTCAGTACACATGCTTTTTTAAACATAATACTTCCGTTGATTATTTGGGAATTTCACATAATGCATCCCAAGCACCCTTACTTCCCAGTCCTGCCAAGTCTGTCCCCCACTTTTGTGCCCACTTCCTCAAAAAAGATAAAGAAAAGTCCAGTTTGTGTTGTCCACATAGTCATGTGGTCAAACTCCTGGTGGCCAGACCATTAAAGAAAAGTGAGTCCCTTCCCACCCTACCCCTGCCAGTAGCCCTCTGTTGTGGGTCCCTTTCCACCCCCACCCCTGCCAGTACTCCTCTCTTGTGAGTCCCTCCCCACCCTACCCCTGCCAGTAGCCCTCTCTTGTGGAGAGCTACACTTCAGCATCCCTACCACAATTTTTAGAGTTCTCTTCCATGGCTTTCGGTCGAGGTTACTTTTGGGGGCAGTCACAGAAGCCCTCCATGTCTCCTACTCTCAACCATGAGTCTGCAGTCATTGATAGCACTCCAAACGAAGCCTCTGTGTCCTCCACAATCAGGCAGAGCGGGCATCATGGATTTCTACATGGTCTCTGGTGACAGCACAGACCACAGAAGTCCACCTGGCCTCCCGTGGCAGTACAGGCCACGGATCTCAGCATGGCCTCCAGTGGCAATACAGGCCACGGATCTCAGCATGGCCTCCAGTGGCAATACAGGCCACGGATCTCAGCATGGCCTCCCGTGGCAGTACAGGCCACGGAACTCAGCATGGTCTCTGGTGGCAGTACAGGCCACGGATCTCAGCATGGTTTCTGGTGGCAGTACAGGACATGGACACCAACATGGTCCCCAATGGCAGCCTGGCCCATGACATCAACCTGGTCTCTCACATTTGTCTGGTCTCCAGAAGCACCATGACCCATGGGCATCAACATGGCCCTAGGCCGTGGCACAGACAGTGGACATCATTTTGTTTGGTGAGGTCAGCTGCAGCTATGGGATCCAGGTTGGCCTAGAACGCACCACATAGCCCAGACTGGCCTCAGCTTCAAGATCTTTCTACCTCAGTCTCCCAAGTGCTGGTTTTACCAGCATCTGTCATCATACCTGATGCAAATGGGTTTTTGAAGGATGGGCTATTTGCCCAGTGATTTGGGGACAATTAGCCGTTACTGTAGAAGAAAGGACAGAATAAACTCACCTTATTCCTCTATAAATACAAACTTTGGGAGAAGCTAAGAATTAAATGTAAAACATAGCCCCCCAAAAAATCTATAAAGGTGCCCAGAGAAAATTTAGTGTAATGTATTTGGAGTTCTTGGAGGCTGGGAATATCATTCAATTAGCAGAGCACTTGCCCTGAATGCACAAAGCCCCAGATGCAATCCACAGCATCATATAAAATAGACATGGTGTTGCATGCCTCTAGTCTGGACACTTGCGGGGTGGAGGCTGGAGAGTCAAAGGTTTCATCCGCAACTGTAAAGGAAGTTTGAGGTCAGCCTGTGCTACACGAGACTCTGTGTTTGAGTGCACATGGAAGCCAGGGCCAGTGCTGGATGCGTCCCCTTCTTCAGTCATGCCCGACTTTTCTGAGCAGGGTCTTTCAGTGACCCTTTCTCTGGGAGTCTGCTTGTCTCTGCACCTCCAGTGCTGGGACTATAGATATGTGCCCATCTTTTTATGTGGGTGCTGGCATCTGAACTCAAGTGTCATACTGGCTCACCATCTATGCTGTCAAGAAAGAAAGGAAGGAAGGGAGGAGGGAGGGAAGAAGGAAGGAAAGAAGGAAAGGTTGGAAAGGTAGCTCAGTGGTTAAGAGCACTGTGTGCTGTTCCAGAGGACCCAGGTTCAATTTCTAGCACCCACATGGGAGCTCACAGCCATCTTTTAACTCCAGTTTCAGATGGTCCTACACCTTCTTCTTGCCTCTATGGAAACCAGGCACTCAAGTCAGGCCCAGACATACATGCAGACAAAACATCCATATAGATAAATTTAGAGAAGAATTAATTAATTTCCAGTACAAAAAATAATAGAGAAAAAACTCATAAATTTGACCATACCAAAGTGTAATTGTTAGCCTAGTGTTGTGGCACATACCTTTAATGCCTGCACATTGGAGGCAGAGGCAGGCAGATCTCTGTGAGTTCAAAGCCAGCCTGGTCTTCATAGTGAGTTTTAGGACAGCCAGTGTCTTTCCCATGGATAGACCCTGTCTCAAAACAAACAAAAGAAAAAAAACACACACACACAACTAGAAACACAATCAAACAAACAAAATATAATAAAAAATGATAGACTAGGAGAAAAACATTTTCATCATATAGATCAAATAATAAGTAATAGCCAAAGTATCATAATAAAAGTGAAAAGAATAAGCGATCTCTTGATGTCGCTCAAAGGAAAACTAATAAGCACGTGCCACAAACAGGCAATTCTCAGGAAAAGGTATTGAAGGGAGGATTTTATTCCTTTTTAATTAGACTTATTTTATTTTTTTGTTTATGTCTGCTTTGCCTGCACACATGTCTGTGCACCAAGTGTGTCCCTGGTACTGTGGAGGTCAGAAGAAGGAGTCAGATCCCCTGGAAATGGACTTACAGTTGTGAGCTCCTGTGTGGGTGCTGGGAATCAAATCTTGTCCCCTGCAATTGCTCTGTTAAGAGCAATCAGTGCTCTTAACCACTGAACTATCTCTGCAGCCCCAGGAATCTTGTTGTTTTATTAGTATTCAAAACTGTCCCAAGAAGATGAGAAAACTCCCTACCTTCTGTCTTTCTGTTTTGGGGCCTAAAATGGTAATACCGTAGTGGGAAGCAGGGAACTAAAAACAGGACCAAAGCGAGAGGTCCTGGGAAACAGGAAGTAAAGGGGGGTGCAAAGAATAAGGATCTGGGTGCAGAACTCCAGTATACTGCAGCAAGTGCCAGCACCAATATGACATGAATATTGCGACTACCTGACAAAGACTGGACCAACTGTTGTGAAATGCCATGAAGTGGGAGTATGCCTTCTTAAAATGGATGGAAGTGAAGATTTAATGGAAAACCACATGGAAATTTCAGATCTAAATAATACAAAAAGCAACATGGAACTTCCCAGGATGAATGAGAAGGCAAGGAAGATGGCAGGGGAAATGCAGAGACCTTGAAAACAGATCAGTAGAAATGATCCAATTGGGAGAACGGAGGGAAATATTAAATTAATATTTATATAAAACAATAGAGCTAGTGAATAATTTGTGTCTTCAAAGTTGCAGAAGGATAAGAAGATGCAGAATAGGAACACACACACACACACACACACACACACACACACACACTCACACAGAAGTTGAACTCTTTCCAAATGGTGTAAGAGACGTAGCTGTACAGACTGAAGCTCAGTAAACTGAGAAGGTAAACACCGAGAAATCATCTCATCAAATTGCCTCAAGCTAAAGACAAGGGGAAAGATCCTGTAAACACAAAGTAAAAATAAAACATCTTTTAAAAACAGACGATCAAACGACTAGTTTCTTTTCAAAAACAAAAGCAACAAGGAGGGAGTAGAATGACATTTTGAACACGATGTGTCCTGATGGCGCAGATATTGCCAAACCTCTGGCTGTGTTGAAGTTCATAGGATGACACACAGGAAAAAGTAAGATTCTCATGTTAAATAAGTTATTAAAATAAACTCAAGAGTAGACTTCTCCTTGGGAGGCAGAGGCAGGCAGATATCTGTGAGTTCGAGGCCAGCCTGGTCTACAGAGTGAATTTCAGGACAGCCAGGGCTACACAGAGAAACCCTGTCTCAAAAAAAAAAAAAAAAAAAAAAGCAAACAACAACAACAGTAGGTGTCCCATCAATCAAAATCAAACACTATTCTAACACAGAGAAATATCTTTACAGCTTCATTCACACTGTCATCTCCCTGGGTAGATTATCAGATCTTCTAGAGGCTCTTTTTTTAATTTATTTATTATGTATGTAGTGTTCTGGGCACCAGATCTTATTATAGATGTGTGTGAGCCATCATGTGGTTGCTGGGAATTGAACTCAGGACCTCCGGAACAAAAGTCAGTTCTCTTAACCTCTGAACCATCTCCCCAGCCCCTTCTAGGGGCTCTTGCAGCCACCAACTGACCCTTCCTGCATTGATGTTGGATGCTTCCATAATCAGCCTTTTCTCTAAGGGCCTTCACACGTTACTAAGACTCCATCATTAAGAATAAAAAAGCTTGCCTCTTACAGCTTCAAAACACAACACACTGGGGGACATCATGCCCAGACTAGTGGAATTTATGAATTATTCTGACATCATCACTTATCAATCACATATGAATTAATTGCTCTGAAGGAAATGGCTCACAGTGGAGCAGACTGCACCTGACAACCACGGGAAAGGAACAAATGGAACCGAAGGACTGCAATTCCACTGCCCGGGAGGGAGTGGGTGGAGATACAGATTAACATTCTTCTTCAGAAAACCACAGATGATTAGGATTGCTGAGGAACAACTAACAACACAAATGTGTGTAGTCAAAATACTCCTAACAGGCAAAGGAGATAAAACGATCAAAACACGCCCAGTCAAAATCAGGGAACTAGAAACGGCACAGACGCAGGGGCAAGGAGTGAGTTCTCAGATGTGAGCTGTGTAGAAACAGGTTAACAGCTGCTTGTCACACTGTAACAAACAAGATCCTCCCCTGAAGTGGTGCTTCTTACGAGTGACAGATTCCAAGGAAGCACAAGTATAGAAAGTGACCAAATCAGGAAAGAATCAATGACAAGAAAGCTGGTTGGGGCTGGAGAGATGGCTCAGTGATTAGGAACACTTGCTGCTCTTGCAGAGGACCAGAATTTGATTCCCAGCACGCATATAAGGTGACTCGGTGACTCACAACTATCTAGAATTCCAGCTCTAGGGATCTGACACCCTCTTCTGGCTTCCACGGGCACCTACACATATGTACCATTCTCATTCTCTCTCTCTCTCTCTCTCTCTCTCTCTCTCTCTCTCTCTCTCTCTCTCTCTCTCTCTGTCTCTCTCTCTGTCTCTCTCTCTGTCTCCCCCCCCATGCTTCTGCATTCTTTAACTTATCTCTCCCTCCCACAGCACCAGGATGTTATCATCAACAAGATCCTGTGCTGACTTGAGCGACGCAGTCAGCAAATGTGTAGCAGCGGGCACATTTTGTTGTGTGAATCTAACAACCATAGATACACATTCTTTTCAAGCACACTTAGAATAGTTACAGAAATTTGCCATAAAAGCATAAAAAAAAAACACATTTTGTGTGAACAGAAACAGAGAGAAAGCACTCTGTAGCCATTATGTAGTTATTTTTGGAAATTGATTAACTGCAGTTACAATTTCTTGTTTATTTGGTTATTAATGAATTTGCTTATAAATAATCACTAGGCTAGATAATCGTGCTAGAAATCAGGCATTATTCTAAACAGCAATGTCAATGATGAGTAGCAAAGTCACGGAGCTCAACTGAAACAACATGTGTTAGAAAAGACAGGCAATAAATATGAAAGAAAGACACTAACAGTAAGCATTTCAGGTAAGAAAAAGATATACAATTGAACCAGTGAAATACAAACAAGCAAATAAGAAAAAGATGGAATAGGGAGGACAAAAAAAACTAGTTTATTATTTGATAGAATTTTAAAAACTGATTGACTTGCCAAGACCCATTAGTGAAAAATAGGTTAAAAATACAGTAAAATTAATAATAAAGATGAAATGACTATTTATACCATGGCCATTAAGATGTAAGAAATATCAGAACAACATGACTTTGAAATTCTTAGAGAAAAAAAACTAGCAAGAAGAAATAGAATTTTATAATAGTCCTATATCCTCTGAGAAGTTAACCAGTGGTCATAGGGCTTGCTGCAGAGAAAACCCTAGATATAAGGTTACTAATTAATCTAGAAATAAACAATCCTAATATTATATGACTTCTCCTAGAGAAAGGAAAACAAGGAATACTTCCAATATTCAAAAGAAGAAATGTTATTCCTTCTGGGGATTGATAACACGGCCTGATGCCATAACCTAACAAAGAAAGTAGGACAGAAAACTAGGGGGGACTATCACAGTCATAAACCAATAAAGGTCTTTCAAAAGTGCTACTGTATCTGATTCAGCAATATATAAAAATAATACATCCTGACAGAATTATATTTACTCACAGAATATAAGATTGGGATGTAAGTTACTGTGTTACCAGAAAACTAATCAGTAAATTAATTTTCCACCTAAAGGGCTAAATGAAACCCTATATGATATTTATTATCAATAGGTGTGCATGTAGAATAGTTTAAGATATATCCCTCCTGTTAGTCAGTTTTTCCATCACTACGACACAGGACACCTGAGCAAAGCAACTCAGAAAGAGGAAAGATTTTTCAGAGGCCACAGCCATGGCAGATTGGTGCCATGGCTGTGGGGCTGTGGGGGAAGCACAGAGAAGGAAGGAGGGCATCATAGAAGTGGAGCTGCTCCTCATGCTGGCCAGGAAGCAAAGGAGGGGGGGGGGGGGGGGGGGGGGGGGGGGGGGGGGGGGGGGGGGGGGGGGGGGGGGAGCTACTATACTGTGAAGTTCTTCCTGTCAGTTTTTAGTTTGTTTAGGTGGAAGTGCAGGCCTTTGATCCCAGCACTCAGGAGGCAGAGTCAAGTGGATCTCTGTGAATTCAAGACCAGTCTGGTGTGCACAGTGAGCTCCAGGGCAGCCAGGGCTATGCAGAGAAACCCTGCCTCAAAAACCAAAACAGACTGTTTATTTGTTATATAAAATTTAATTGCTTTCTGTATATTAACCTTGTTTACAGGTCCCCGGCTAAAAATGAGATTGCTTTCTTTTATATTGAACTTGTAACCAGCAAATTTGATAAATTCTTAATGACTCTGCTATGTTTTTTTTGTGTTATTTGAGATATTCCATGTAAATAATATGATTTACAAATATTGGATTTTGTTTGATCTATTCCATAAATGCATAAATAAAATATATTGAGTTGCTCCCACAGCGAAGGAAGGTGTACAAATACCTCATCTAGACCGTGCTTTCTCTCATTCTTTTGTTTACATGCCCACGAGTACAAATGGCGCATGGGATGGAGACTACTCTTCTTCCCTTGATGGACTCATCACACTGGTTTCTGTAGCGGCCACCATTTCTCATTCCCACCACAAATGGACAGGAGTTCCAGTTTCTCCATATTCTTGTCAACACTGATTTTGTGTGTGTGTGTGTGTGTGTGTTTTCTGAAGTAGTAACATTCTAAGAGCTGTGATTCTAGAAACACATTTTTAAAAGATTGTGTGTGTGTGTGTGTGTGTGTGTGTGTGTGTGTGTGTGTGTGCGTGCGCGCGCGCGCCTCGGTTAATTGTAACATTCTAAGAGCTGTGATTTTATAAACATTTTGAAAAGATTTGTGTGTGTGCACGCGTGTGCATCGGTTAATCGTATGCCACTGTGTGTGGTTGTCCATGGAGCCCAGGAAGAGGGTGTTGGAATCTGCCGGCAGCTGTAAGTCACCCGACACAGGTGCTGACCCAAACTTGGGTCCTCTGGAAGAGCACCAAATGCTCTTAACCACTGAGCCATCTCTCCAGCCCTCCAGAATACAGCTTTGAATCCCTTTTGTTTTTGAGTTTTCCTCCATAGCCCTTCCTAAATAGTCTGGAGCTTGTGGCTCTTCCCGACTGTCATCCCAATGCCTGCAGGGGTTCTGTTACCGTGGTGTAAGTGAGGGGGGGAGGAAGCAGTCACCACTCCTCATCTACATCTCAGTCATTTAATGGGCCTGTGCTCTGGGCTTCTTACCTCCCTCCCCGCCCTCTCGACAGACACTCTTAAGTGATCTTGAAAAGCTACAGGAGGCTAAACCTGAGAATTTCAGTTTCTGAATGTCATTTTAGGCTTTTGTAAGGCAGATGGCTATAAGGCGAGGTCTCCATTGATGAGCATAAAGGCTCTCAGTGTACTTCAAGGTGGTTATTTGCCCCCACTCCTTGCTGGAAGCCTGTGAGGCTATTTCTTCGATCCTCATCCGAGGAGCCTGGCTGGAGGGACCTTCTGGAGATAAAACTCATGAAGTGAGGAGTCTCCATAAGACTAGGCCACAGGTTCTTTTCTTTCTCTAGCCCATGCCTACACACATCCACTAATTATCAATTACAGGAATCAATTACGATCAGGAACTCACACTGTAGACCAGCTGGTTTCAAACTCTGAGATCTCCCTGCCTCTGCCTCCTGAGTGCTGGGATTAAAAGTGTGGGTTACCATTGCCCAACAGAATTTTAAAATTTTTTAAATAAAAATATTTAAAAATAAACCGAACAGGGCTGGAGAGATGGCTCAGAGGTTCTTCAAAAGGTCCTGAGTTCAATTCCCAGCAACCACATGGTGGCTCACAACCATCTGTAATGAGGTCTGGTGCCCTCTTCTGGCCTTCAGGCATATATGTAGACAGAATATTGTATACATAATAAATAAATATTTTTTAAAAATATGTAAAAAAAATAAACCAAACAAAGGAAATTCAAGGTTTTTCTCTGAGAAGTGTAGAAGAAATTTTAAGGTCTCTAAACAGAATTTCTATGAGAATTCTGTTACTGGTTTGCTAGCCTATCAGAAGGAGCACGTGGGTCCTAGAGGCAGAGTTTTTGTTGGGAGTATAGGTGATGAAAAGACAAGGTGGAGCTGGGGGGGCGATGCACAGGCCATTGGGAAGGAGCAAGTCACAGCTCTGGACATGGGACCTGATGTGGATTCTCCACTCTGTTTTGTGAATAACTGTGCATGGATTTTGATTGTTAATAAAATGGTAGAGTAATCAATTGACTTCATTCATTAACTAAATGTAAACATAGGCAGAGCTCTTCTTTTGTCCTGGACACTTGGTTGTTGACAGAGATTTCTATCCCACCTGGTCCTGCAGCCGTTCAGCCCCAAAGAAACACACAGAGATCTACATTAATTATAAATTGGTTGGCCTATTCGCTCAGGCTTCTTATTAACTCTTATAACTTACATTATTAGCCCACAAATCTTGTCTGTGTTAGCCACGTGGTTTGGTACCTTTTATCAGTGAGACATTCTCATCTTGCTTCCTCTGTGTCTGGAGGATGACTGCAGACTCTGCCTTTCCTCTTCCCAGAATTCTTTTGTTCTCGTCACCCCACCTCTACTTCCCGCCTGGCTACTGGCCAATCAATGTTTATTAAAATACGAGTAGCAAATCTTTACAGGGTACAAGACCATTGTCCCACAGCACTTGGTACCAAATATTCACACAAAAGCTTATATTAATTATAGAAAGCTCAACCTATAGCTCAGGCTTATTCCTAACTAGGTCTTACAACATAACCTGTTTCTATTAATCTACATTTTGCCATGTGGCTTTGTGGCTTTATTTGTTATCTTGTAAAATAGGGTTGGTAATTAAAAATCTGTGCATAAGTAACCTTAAAAGAACCACGTGACCACGGTTTTGTTCTGTGAGATAAGAAACATGTGGCTTCCTGCCATTTTGGGCAGCCACGTGGCTGGTCGCCATCCTTGCTAAGGTTGGAGAAGACAAATGTTTTGTGGTTTCACCACCATTTTGACTAAGGGCAACCAGATGCTATGGGATGACCAGGGAGACAATAGGTCTCCAAAGATATTTCTAAATTGGGGTAAGATTTTTGTATAATTCCTGTCCTGTCTTAAATAATGAGGTTTATAAAAGATAGGATTTGAGCCGGGCAGTGGTGGTGCACGCCTTTAATCTCAGCACTCGGGAGGCAGAGGCAGGCGGATCTCTGTGAGTTCGAGGTCAGCCTGGTCTACAAGAGTTAGTTCCAGGACAGGAACCAAAAGCTATGGAGAAATCCTGTCCCGAAAAAAAAAAAAAAAAAAAAAAAAAAATAGGATTTAAAACAATGCTTGTTTAGAACTGCACCTCCACTGGGCAGTGGTGGCACATGCCTTTAATCCTAGCACTCAGGAGAGAGAGACAGGAGGATCTCTGTGAGTTCAAGATCAGCCTGGTCTACAGAGTGAGTTTCAAGACAGGCTCCAAAGCTACAGAGAAACCCTGTTTTGAAAAAAACAAAAAGCAAAACAAAACAAAAAAAAATCAAAACCAAAAACCTGCACCTCCATGTGTTCATATACAAGAATGTATTTTGCTGACAGCCAAACTTTGTAACATGTGAGTAATCCACTTGGTATTGATTTAGAAACACTGGGTTGTTTTCATTGGTGGAGCTTGGCTTCACCTTCTACAGATCATGGCTGCCCTGTATCTTCACTCTTGAAATAAAAAAAAAAAGTATTTTATTTTGATGTTCCAAGAACACAGTTCTTGAAATTTTAAACTTCTTTCACAAAACTTTGAGTTTAACAAAAAGGTTTTTAAAAACTGGATATTCTTAAGGAACAGCTTTTAAAAGTATTTAAATTTATAAGGCTATGAGACATTTTAACATTTATATTTTACTATAATGTCTTTATTAATATGTGATCTTGACAAATAGAAAAATAAGTGGCCAAAAATTAGAGCCCCAGCTAAACACCAGAGACTGAGGCATTCCTATTTTATGATGCAAAGAACTTGGATCAGTTTCTCAGTCTGTGAGTCACAACCCTCTGGGGTCAAAGGATCTTTTAACAGGGGCTAGTAGCCTAGGGTTGCCTGCATGTCAGATTTTTGTATTGCAATTCATACTAATGGCAAAATAAAATAACAATTAGAATGATGATTGGGGGTTACCACAACATTAAAAACTGTTAGAGGGTCACAACACTAAATAAGGTGAGAATCACTAGCTTAGAGAATGTCTCTCCTTACCTAAGGTCTCTTCAGGCTAACAGAGACTGATTTAAGGATGTATGTCTAACCTCCTTGTTTGTGCCAGCACTGTTTAGCTATAGCTAATTTGGTAAACTGAGTCATACAGGGAACTGTTGTGCTCTATACTGGTACACTATGTAAGGACCAAAAAGTAAGGTTGCCAGTCTCCCTATGGCCTATATTCATGAAAAGAGCCTCAATTCAAAAATTGTTATCTTATTATAAACTGTTACAAATGATTAAGCCTTGAGATGTTCAGAACTACACTTATACTCATGATAAGTATTAATTTAAGTACAGGAAAAGCTTTATTTAGCCTCTTGAATTTGCAACTAAAAACAAACAAGGATTATTTAGCTCAGACATATTTAATAGATAACAGTACTTAAACTATTAGAGATCTGTTGATTACTGCATTAAAAAATGTTTAAACTTCCTATGACAGATAGACTTTCAGATCCTAGCAGTGGTCTTCAAGGTCTCTTTCCAGGAAGACAGCAAACATGACAACAGACAACAATTGCACCTGGATTGTGGTAATGCCAACCACTAGCAATACTGCCCCAATGCCCACCTGTGGTCAAGGCCCAGCCCTAACTGTGGACAATCAGGACACTGGAGAGTTGTTTGTGCCACTTTGCATTGGCAAAGAAAGGTCAGTCCCTCCCCTATTTCTCAAAAATGTCTCTCATCTTCTAGGTCTGGAAGTTAAAGACTGATGCTATCCTGATACCTCTGCCCAACTCAATGGAGACCTCAGGAACCTGGGGTGACTATCTGGGTAACGGACTATGGGTTAGTCTCTATCATTTTAAATGATACATAGGCCATTCGATTAGATTCCTGCTATAGTTTATCCTTCTCAGATCTCTGACATTGATGGCTAGGCTAATTGTACCTTTGTCAGCTAGGCAACAACAGACAATCAGCTCCTTTCCCCACGGCTGCAGCCACTTTGTTAGTTCATTATCAGTCCATTAATTAATTAAAGACACTAAGTCTCCTGTTAAGAAAAGGCATGCATGTTTGCCTTGCTCACGGCTTCATATTAAAAAAAATAACAGGCTTCATGCATAACCTTCCACTAAAGAAACATGTTTTACAATGATTGTTCTCAACAATAACTACTCATCTCTCTGGCAAATGATTAGATTTCAAGAAGAGGTTCAAAGTCCATGTGAGGTCTGAGGAGGTAAAATCTTAAGTAAGTTCTAAGTGTCTTAGAAAATGGCACGTAAATATATCATTTTAAGATATATAATTTAAGATATTTTGTTACACTGAGATTTCAAGGGTTCAAAGTTTTAACACTGATAAATGGGGTTCTGATAACTGGTAGAGCACTGACTCCTTGTTGTGGGACAATGGTCTGGTACCCTGTAAAGATTTGTCACTTGTATTGGTTTAATAAAACACTGACTGGCCAGTAGTCAGGCAGGAAGTATAGGAAGAGCCACCAGAGCAGGAGAATTCTGGGAAGAGGAAAGACTCAGTCTGTAGTCACCACAAGACACATAGGACTCAAGATGAGAATGCCTCACTGACAAAAGGTACCAAGCCACATGACTAACACAGACAAGAATTATGGGTTACTTTAAGATGTAAGAGTTAATAAGAAGCTAAGCTAATAGACCAGCCAGTTTATAATTAATGTAAACCTCTGTGTATTCTTTGGGACTGAATGGCTGTGGGACAGGGTGGGACAGAAACCTCTGTCAACAACTGCTCACTATTCAGTCACAAGGTCAAGTTTTTAAATTTTCTCTTGTTGTCTTCTAAGTATAGACTTAAAGTTTTTTTTTTAAATCAAGCTTAAAACATCTCTGTTCAAGCTATACACCTGGCTCTCAGACAGAGGAAAAAATAGTTATGCTTTTTAATACAATAATAAAATAATAGATATGCTTTTGTTATGACTCCAAGGTATAAAGCTGGTCCAGCTGTTTTACACACACCCATTAATGGCTTTTTCTACCATGTGGATTTCAGTACAATGGTAATGCTAATATACCTAAAACCTTTGTAAACTAAAAATGTCTTTTGTAAATTAAAAATTCACGTAAGCTTCAGGGAGTCAAAAAGGTCATAAGGCTTGGAGTCATCTGTCACAGGTCAACTGGACTCTAGATAAGTACAGCCAAAATTTTTTTTACCTTTCTATTCCTGAAAATGGAATCTCTCTCCTGCTCTTGGGATTCGTCCTGTCCCTCAATTACTAGGACTGTGTTTGGAACTGGAAGTTCCAAATAGAAGGTTTTCTTTTAAGTTCCTAAATTTTAAGTTCTGTCCCTAGACTGTATTTGTCTCAGCAGATCTCTGCTTGGCTGACAGACACCATCCAGGTGCACACTGCCAGCTCTGGACTTACCGAAAGGTGGTGTCATTGTTCCCTGTCTCTTCAACCGGATCAGCTAACCAGGGGCTTCCAATAAAGCCCATTGCCTAGTCTTTGACTAGCCTTTCAGCCTTCCTGAGCCACAGCAACTGACACCCCAGTTTCAGCCAGAAGTAGTTACAGAAGAGAGGACACCATCCCTTGCCCCTTTAACAGGCTGGAATGCTAAGTCAGAAGGGAACTCCCAGACACAGGCAACAAAATGGCTACCTATAATACCAATGAGCATACCAGGAAAAGTGGGCTCAGATTTATCAATAGGTAGATTCATTAACTAAAATAGTTCTATAATATTATAGAACACTTGGCCTGTTTTATATAGAAAAAGAAATATCATTCATCACAGAGCCTTTGACCTTCCTGCTTCTGCCAATTACTATTGGCTCTTACATCATTGGTAAAATAACAAAGGAATAATTCCTATCTGGGCACATAAGTTGATGATTATTAGATCAAAATATAAAAAAGCACCTATCAAAGATTTGACCCAGAATACAACTTGGTGGGGGGAATGCAATGCCCTAAGTTAACCTGTGAGCCTCACTTGCCCAAAGACCAGGTAACTTCCAGGGATGCAAGGAATTGTAATTCTTAGCGAATAACAACAAAACCACATAGGAAACTACAATGGCCTTGTGGGTTTTCCTTAAATAGCTTTGTAACTTGTGTTTCAGGGCCACTCAGTTGGGAAATTCCAGAGAGTGACCCTGACCAAAGCCCAATTTGGTCACTGTTTAATATTTAAATAAAGCTTTCTTCAAATCTGGCTCAAAATGGTAGAACTGGTTTTTCTGTGTTGAATCACAGGATTATCACAAATTGCGCTGCAAACCAGGGAGACAGGCAAGTGGATTGAGAACACCATAGCTCACTCAGAGAGGCTCAGGAGGGGAAGCCACAGCTGGAGTTGGGAAAAGGAAAAAGGAATATTTAAAGTGTTGGCAGGTGCTGGTGCCGGTGAAGTCGGGAGTCTTGAGGGAGAAGAGTGATCCCAGATACAGTAAAACACACTTGGACCCAGATTCTCAGCAGAAAGGAGATTTTATTATTGTTAGAGGGACAAGTGGGGACTGCTTCTAGATTGGGCAGAGACAGTGATGGCCCCTGGCACACAGCTGTTTTTAAGAGCTCAAGTGTGGGAAAGGAGAAAACGGTTGTCCTCTCCCCCAGAGTTGGGGTGGCTGTCTCTGACTAGCTAAAAGGACAACAATGGTGGTGGGGTGGAGGCTTTTCATCATGTAGCCAGATGCCACTTTATGAGGTAACATGCTTTTGTTCACAAGATTGTCGGGTTTGAGAGAGTGTATCAGGGCCAACGATTGGTAGAAATGATTGTGGTAGATGGTAGATGGTGATAGTATACCATTACCTCATTTGAGACACAAGCTGGGTGGCCATAAGGTCAATGATGTCAATGCTGGGAGCCAATGAAGAAAACAGCCTTAAGAAATGGCCTGGCTCCCCAGGGCCCACAATGGGTGATAAGGTTTACAGGATCCTCCTGGCTCAATGGCAAAGATACCTAGAGGAATACTGGCCTTTGGGAAGGCTCAATCAGTTTTCTAATCTCCAACTGGCTTCCTGTCAGGCCCTGTAGTGGGTCTGTTGGTGGCAGTGGTAGCAATGGTAGTGAGGAGGAAAGAATGTGACTGGATCTGTCAGTCACAAGAACTGAACCAAAGGAACTCGGAGAGATCGACTCCACTTTTCTAGAGTTCGGGAAGTAAGCCCAGGATTCCACACAGATGAGCAAGGTGTGCACCGCGTAGTGAATGACGTCGCTAAGGTCTCAGAAGAGCACAAAAGGTGGAATTCCATACATAGTACATTTAAGTTGGAGGAAGTGTGTCCCTGTGGAAGCGGGCTTGAGGTCTCATATATGCTCAAGCTTTGCTCAGTGTGATACACAGACCACTTCCTGTTGCCTCCTGATCAAGATGTAGGCAGTGCACATCTACCTGCATGCCGCCATGTTCCCCATGATGATAATGGACTGAACCTCTGAACTTACAGCCACCACCCCAATTAAATGTTTTCCTTTATAAGAGCTGTTAAGGTCATCATGTCTCTTCACTGCAATAAAATCCTAACTAAGACAATTCCTATGAACCAAGCTCAGTCCTCCTGGGCCCCATGGAACCAGGCTATCCTCAGCACAGGATGCAACTGGAAGGAAGAGTATGGCTTTTGTTCCAGGGCTAAGGGCTAGGAACAACCTTCTCCTCACTGCTCTCACGGATGTTGCCTCACGAAGCTACTCTGCAAAGGGCTGAGGTTCCTGAGAGGAACACTGCCCCACCCTTCAAGGCCAGGCCAGACTGCCTGGCAAAGCCTCGCTGACCCGCCCATTTGAGTGTCTTCTACCTCTTAGGCTGGAACAGTAAGCCAGCCATCAGTGCGTGCACAATGCTGGATTCAAGGCCCTCCCATCACTCAGCCTCCTGCACTGGGCTGCTTGTATACCAGGCGTCTACCCCAGTTATGCACAGGGGCCTTTTTATTTTGGTATTAGCATTTGTCTAAAGATTTGGGATGGAGGGCTACTTTGGAAAATCTAACATTCTGTATGTTCCACACAGATTCAATCCATGGTAAGAACAAGTGGGTTCTACATGCCCATCCTCAGGGTCCATTCCCACTAGGTTCTCCAGCTACTCTCGGGGAAAAGTGTGAGAGTCCCGTCTGCCATCCCATCACACTGTAACCCAGATGGTTGGCATGGCCATTCTTCCAGGAAAGACACTTTGCATAGTCACAGGCTTTGACGGAGATCTCAGAGCCCCAGGGAGAGGAAGAGAAGTCATGATCTCAGGCCTCTCCTCTCAAGCCTTAGGCTAGCCTCCAGCAAAGAAGTTGTCATCACCTGCTGTAGCAATTGGAGCGGCTGCGTCCCCGGCACCCGGCCACCCGCATGGCTAGGTTATGCCCTGAAATAATTACAGGGAAACTGTATTTTTTAAACACTGCCTGGCCCGTTATCTGTAGCCTCTTATTGGCTAGCTCTTACATATTGTTCTAACCCATTTCTAATATTCTGTGTAGCCCACGAGGTGGCTTACCAGGGAGGATCTTAACCTGCGTCTGTCTGGGAGAACCGTGGCGACTCTTGACTAAGCTTCTTTCTCCCAGCATTCTCTCTGTTTACTCCACCCACCTATGTTCTAACCAATAAAATGGGCCAAGGCAGTTTCTTTATTATAATTAACCAATGTCCTTCCTCCATCAACCTGCAGTCATGGCCGAGTCCTGTGGCCAGCACAGGAGCTGGCTAACTCACAAGCCAAGACATCTGCTATCATCAGGCTATGGATGGGCCATAGCTAAGAGGCACTGAGCCCCCCCTTCCATAAAGTGGCCCAAATTATCCCAAATAAAAATCATTAATGGCAATAGATCTTTTCACACTGTTACAGAAAGTGGGAATCAAGCCCCTTTAGAATGCTTGGTTATTCTGTAAGCCTGTGGACTCAAAAGAACAGAGTGCTCTCTGCAAACCAGAACAACGGATCTCTGGGTCCCCTCCACCCACAATGCCACCCAGACGTTCTGACGCTGACATGGGTTGGTTCACTCATTCTTCAATCTCAGAGCACTGTGTACTTCTCAGTGATGTTTATGACTTGTAATCAATTTACCCCTTAACCACGAACAAGTGACATTACAGAGTGTAGGCAGCAAATCTCCTTATTCCCGCTCCCCGATGCGACCGCCAGCAGGCTCCCAGCTTTCCAATTATTCTTGAATAGTAACCATTATCACTTCTCCAATGATTTCTAGTTTTAAGAATCTTATAATAATGACAACCAGCCCCGTGAAATCACCAGAACTCAGAACTCTGTGACCGGTGAAATTTTCTCCCTCGGTGCCCCAGCCCACTCCACAATCAGCTTCTCCCTCCTGGGTTGTCATGTTCTGAAAGTCCCTCTGTGCCTCAGTTTCTTAGTCAGCAAAACAGAAAAGCTGCCGCCACGTGCACCGTTTATCTTACCAGTTTTTCTTCCAAATAAATGTTAGGTCTTGTCTGCCAAGTCCGTGTTGTAACTGCACAGCCTGCGTTAGCAGCTTGGGAAGGAGTGATGTGTTTATGGTCTTGGATCTCTGCATCAGAAACACAGTCAGCATCGCTGTGTGATCAGAGCTGTTTTCAGCTTGCTGCTTCCATGCATGCGTCACGCATTTGTTGACTTGTTTATTCCTTATTTATATCAGTTGCTTTAAAAGCTATTTTACCCAATTATTCTAAAAAAAAAATGGTTACTGAGTTTATTACTAGCTATCTGAAAGTAAGACACGGTAAGTTCTCTTTACCGGGTCTCTCAGTTATTAATTAGTATTTTAAATTTATTCTCATAGGTGATTGGCTGTCTTCCACTTCCTGGGTTCATTACAGAATCATCTACAAATCATCCTCCCCATTACTTCTTGTCCATGTCTCGCTGTCGGGATGGATGTGCTGGCTGGTTTCATGTCATCTTGACACAAGCTGGAAAGAGGAAGCTGAGAAAGTGCCGCCGCCAGACTGGTCTACGGGCAAGCCTGTGGGGCAGCTTCCTGACAGATGATGGATGTGGGAGGGACCAGCTCAGTCCAGGTGGTGCCACCACTGGGAATGTTGTCCTGCGTTCTATAATAAGCCAGGCTGAACAAGCCTTAGGAAGCAAGCCAGTAAGCTATACTCCCTCTTAGCTTCTGCTTCAGTTTCTGCCTCCAGGTTCCTGCTTGAGTTCCTTCTCTGACTTCCCTCAGGGATGGAGTGCAAGGGGAGAGTTAGAAGAAGAAATAAACCTTTTCTTGAACCAGTTGCTTTTGGTCATGTTTTATCGCAGCAATAGAAAGTCTAAAACAGTGAGCAATCATGTCACAAGAGCAGCAGAAACGGAGCCTTGCATCGATGCCATACATATCCTGCTGCTATAATCATGTATGTGAAATGTCCGTGCCCCCATATCTGTATGTGGTAGGTCCACATGTGTGAGCATGTGTGCGGAGGCCAGAGCTCGGATGTTCTCTCTCACCCTCCACCTCTTCTCTTAAGGCTCTCTCACTGAACTGGATGACAAATAGCGATCAGAGAGGCCCCAGAGATCTTCCCATCCCTGCTCTCCTTAGCACTGGGGTGTAGGTGTGGGCTTGGCCATGCCCACCTATTCCATGGGTGCTGGGATCTGAACTCAGGTCTCCACGCTTCTAGAACAAGTGCTCTTACCCACTGAGCCACCTCTCCAACTACTGCATGTGCTGCTGCAGAAGTTGAGTGTGTTCTGGTGAGTTCTCAAAGAATTGTGTTGTGAATGGGTGCAGGATTACCCAAGGCTCTCTTTAGGGTTTATTGAGGCAATGTTATTTTTTCCATTAATCTCGTGTTGAACCAACATTAACTTTTCTCCATTGATATGCTCATGCTCCCGAGAGTCAGGTTTTGGTTGTCATGATCTTACTATCTTCTTTCTATTTTTGCTGGTTTCTACCCAATTTTCATTATTCTTTTCTTCTACTTTTATCAGGCAAAGCTATTTTTTCTATAGTTTCCAAATGGATGGCCTTAAGGTATTAGCTTTAGATTTCCTTACACAGGCATTCAACCTTAGCTATATCTCAAAAATCAGTAATTTGTTATTTTGTACGTATTTGATATGTATAGGTATGTATTAAGCTTCTGAGCTGATCAAATTCTGCATCTGAACTAAAAACTTCATTAGACTTGTTACTGGTGGGCTGCAGAGACGACTTAGTGAGTAGGAGTGCTGGCCATATAACTTGATGGTCTGAGTTTGACCCTTGACACCTTAAGGAAGGAGAGAACCAACTATTGGAAGTTGTCCTCTGACCTCCATACATGCACCGTGGAACAAGCATGCCTGCACACGGCTGTGCACTGTGTGTGTGTGCGATGCTCTCATAAGCAAAACTTGAAGAAAAAGAATTATTATACTGAATATCAAGTTTGGCTATACTTGGAATTATGTAGGAAACATAAAAAAATACTGATGCCTAAAATCCTGATATAATTGTTCCAGGTAGTAGCCAGGGTATCTTGGGTGGTTTTTCCTTTTTTTTCTTTTTTAATTCTCTCAAACTTTAAAATGCAGTAAAATCTGATAACCACTGCACTGTGGCCATTGTTGGGCACCTGCAATCTTCAGACTAAGAGCAGTAGCAGCAATAGCCTGGAACTCTTGAAAGGCTGGCTGGCAGGCTCCACCCCAGACTCTAAGGTGAGGCCCAGGGTTCTGTGTTTAGAGAAGCCCTCCAGGTGGCTATGAGGCTCACTCCAGTTTGAGACCACAGATCTAAGAGAGAAAACACAATCCTTGAGAAGGCGAGAGAGCAAGGGCCAGACCCTAGACGGAACTGACCTCTCTCAGGCTGGGATGCTTTCCACCCTAGAGAGTAAGGCACTTTCAACACATGAACCTTCTGGGGGAGACATTCCACATCCTTACCATAGCAGCAGCAAACTTGTGCAAGGATGCTGAGGGCCATGTGACGTTTGAGGTCTTCATTCCAATGGGGAACTCATAGCCCAGGTCTATAATTCTCAGAAATACTCAGAGTGGTTTACTCTCTTTTCCCCCCTTGTTTTCTCCCCTTTTGTGTTTTGTTTTGGTGAGACAAGAAAATTCCATGTAGCTCAGGCTGGCCTCCATTAGTTCTAATGGAGTTTTTGGGAGTACAGAAAGGTGTGTGTACCTACAATGAACCTGACTTGGCAGGACCAGGAAGGAGTCTGACTGGTGGAATGGATTAAACAAATGAAAACAGCCTTCATGGATCTAAAGGACAGGCGGGGCATGGCTGATGGACGGTCTTAGTTTCTTTAGCTGCTATCATAAAACACTCTTGACAAAAGCAACTTTTGAGCTACCAGATGACTCAAGTCTGATGGTGTGAGCTTGATCATTCAGTCCCTCATGGTAGAAGAGGTGAACCAGTTCCCACACGTTATCTTCTGACCGCACATATGCGCTGTGGCCTGGCAAGGATGCACGCCCCACCACACATAAAATAAAATAAATAAAAATGGAAAAAAATGTAAAGCAACTTGGGGGAGAAAGGGTGATTCTAGCTCACGGTGAAAGTATGGACCGGAAGCAGAGAAGAAGGATAAATGTATCTTGCTGCTAGGCTCCTTTACTCCATTTCTAGACAGTTCAGGATCCCGTCGGGAATGGTGCCACCCACACTGGGCAAATCTTTCCATCTCAACTAACATAATCAAGATAATCTCCCAAGGCATACCCAGAAGCCATTCTCCCAGGCAGTGTTAATAATTAACAGTAACTGTCACAGCCTGCATGCCTCTAAGCAGCAGAAGCCATCCGTGATCCTGTACAAGAGGCACAGTCACTACAGCACATACTCCACATTGATCCCACCCCTTTATGTATACAGACAGTAGTTTATTCTAAAGACTCTGACTTGAAGCCCCAGTTTCTAGAAGTTTCAGGCCTGAAATGTACACTGACAGAGTACGTAGGAGAGCCAGGGTCATCAGAAGCTGCCTCACCATCAGGCAAAGGAGTGAAAGGTACCATTTCATCTTCA
This sequence comes from Alexandromys fortis, assembly GCF_014885135.2. Lineage (NCBI taxonomy): Eukaryota > Metazoa > Chordata > Mammalia > Rodentia > Cricetidae > Alexandromys > Alexandromys fortis. Next base: position 3,792,191 of record NW_026067915.1, on the reverse strand, counting down.
TCCTGGGCTCTGAGTGGGCAAGAAAACGTACCCCTTGAGGAATGAACGATCCCAGCCTGGTAACTGCATGTGTCTGAACTGTATCAAAAACAAGTTAAGGTTTAATAAGCTATCAGTTGACCGATTCGTATTAGAAGCAACCAGCGAGCTAAATCACTAGGAGTCGACACAACAAACGAGACACAGGCTTGATGCAGAGCCTATGGATTTTGACAAACAAGGAATAGGGTTAGAAAAATCATACGAGGAAAAAAGCCACCATGGATAGACAGTAAAAGCATACATAGCTTTCAAGAGCTTCAAAAATCACTATAACATAGTTGTTTTTTTAAGAAAAGAAAATAAAAAGCCCGCAGTTGTGGTGTATAGTCTGTTCTCAAAAAACCAAATGCTCAAAAATTAACATAGGTAAGAAGGAAATCTTTAAGAATTTTAAGAAATGTTGAGCATATTGGTGTACATCTTTAATTCAGCACTTGGGAGGCAGAGGCAGGTGGATCTGAGTTCAAGGCCAGTCTGGTCTACAGAGTTCCGGAATAGCCAGGGCTACACAGGGAAACCCTGTTTTGAAAAAAACAAAAATAAAAAACAAAAAGCACCTAACTGCAATATCCGGAAATGGATAAAGAAAGAGCTAAAGCAGACAGAGGGTTACAGTTCCTCTGAGCGCAAAATTAACATGAGGAGCAATGTTTTCAAAATATCCTAAAAAAAAAAAAACAGGGTCTCAAGAATAGAGGCCACAGAAGGCTTCAAAACTAGTTTTTTCTTATTGTTAAGAATTTATTGACCAGCCATAAATCCTGAGCCTATATTCAGCATTTGACATTTTGTCTCAAAAAGGTAATCACTTACTGTAGCAAATACAAAAATGTAGCAAAAAAATCTACATTTCAGTAGAACTTTGGAAAACAGTTTCTAAGCATCTTTCTAGCAACCTGGGCCTGGTAGGAAAGTGCATCTGTAACTTTGTAACAAGGTACCGTGTACAGCAGAAGGCTGACTCGAGGAGACCAATTTCCCAGGCAGGAGGGAGACAGGCTACTTGTTGCGAAACCATTCTGTGGGCACAGTGTCTCCCCCAGGGAAGAGCAGCTGACCGTGGCAGTTCCATAGAGCAGCAATTCTAGCTCATGTTCCTGTGAGTGAACCGATGAGGCAGGACATGGCTGACGGCAGGTCACAGGCCATTTCCTCAGTGGGTCAGTCACAGGTTGAGCCCAAACCCAGCAGGCGCCTTGTGGTCTCAGACCTAGATGCAGAGGTCAGGGTCAACGTGTTGGAAGTTTCTACTTCTACTAGGAAAGCAACATTGGGACTAGCTGGGTAGTGTAGGCTGAGTAACTATGGGCCAGAGTGTGAGCATAAAGATAGGCTGTGGGAAAAGGCTCTCTCTGCAGGTCAGCACTGAGGTGCCCAGACTGAGAACAGAGACTTTGAGAAGCCAAGGATCCAGAAGAACCTGCAGAGGTGGGTTGCACAGAACAAAAGCGTTGCCTAGACTACAGTAGGGATGGAGCAACATTAGACAGATGAGATTACGTGTTAAGGCACAAGGGGTATGTGTGTGCCCATGCATGCACAAGCACATGCAAATTAAATGTCACAAGTAGAAAAGAAACCAGCTTGTGAAGTAGAGGGTCAGGGACCAGATGATGCTACAGTGTGGGGCATATATTAAAGATTGGTCCTCAGGTCAAGGCACTATTGTGAGGGGGTAGAGCCTTTAAGAGGTGGAACCTATTTAGAGGTCTTCCAGCCAAAAGCGGTCATGCCTTTAAAATGAACACTAAGATCCTGGCATTTCCTTTCTCTCTGGTTTCTGGCTACCATCAAGGAACCTGTTAGTCCACCATATGCAACCTCCCATGTCATCAACCTGCCATGCCACACTGCCTCCCCGACAAGCAAGAGGGCCAGCCCCATGTGCACGGAAACCTCCACAAACTGTAAGTGAACATACGCTCTCCTCTTTCCCTCAGTCACCTGAGGTATTGCATTAGATTGAGCTAACAGAGAGTAGAGGGTCCTGTGTCCTAGGATGCCACAGCTGACCACGCCCATGATGTGACTGTCCCACCCCAATCCCTCCACCTCCCAAACTATGGCTTCAGGAATCTTATCCTTCAGAACTAAGACACTTTGGGCTCAAATCCAGATTCCACTGTAGCCACAAACCACCAGCTCTCATTCATCGACTCTCTTCCTGCCCTACTCCCATATTTACTCTGGAAACTCTTAGGCTCACAGTATTCAGATCTTCAGTATCTTGATTCAGACACTTTGCTTAACTTGAGGGCCTGACGACGTAACTCCCTTTAGCCATCAGTCAAAAGTCTGGAGTGCTGCTGGCCTCACAGCTATCCAGGAAAGCCCAGTTCTTGACTAACTCCTCCATCACCCCTTCTCTTCTTTGGTAGGCTGCTATTTCCAAATCCATCCTCTCCCAGCCAGCGGCCTCGTTGAGGCTCTTTCTAGATGACGTCCCTGCTGCTGGTGCTCACGTCTTTCCCGACAGCAGCAGAAGCGATGCGGGTAGCTTTTCTATCACTTACAAGAAAATGACTTTCCACTCTGCTTGTGCCCTCTTCTGGGAGCTGCAGTGATGTCACAACCCAGCAGGCCCATAAAAATGGCCTGTGATGTGGAAGGACAGAATGGACGGCACCTGAGATGGGTCCTTAGACACCCTCCTCCCTCTAGACTACAATGTAAGAGGCAAACGTTTACTATTTGTTATAGCAGATTCCACTATAACCAAATTCCTGAAGAAAAACGGGATGGTTAACCAGGGCAGTATCAATACGGCTTGCCTTGGCTCTGGCCCCTTTCTCATTTGTACCCGGCCAGCACCCTTTCTAATTTCCCTCTGTAGAGTTCTGGCTCCTACAAGGCTCACAAGCCCCTACACAACCTTGCACTCCCAAGCAGAATTACTGCCTCTCACACCATTAGAAGTGTTGAGACCAATAGGCAGGGTCTCCTAAGATGTCCTGCCACCCTTGCAAATCCTTTCTTCTGACCTCCAGGACACGGTGTGTTAGCCAGACTCCCTGGATTAAAACTCAGCACTACTTACGCAACTGAGCTCAGCCTTCACTTGCTCGACTGCAAACTGGACAGGACAGTGGGTAACCAGTCCCATGCCTGATGTACGGTGGCAACAGCTGCCTGCCACTAACACTGCGGGAACGGTGACCGCATCACTCTAATGTGAGCCCTTTATTGAGTTTCTATCACCTCCTGACCGAAGTCTCCACTTCTGGTTGTTAAACACTCATGGCACACCTTCCTACTTACCTCCCAACCTTCCCTCCTTGGGAAGAAACCTCATTTTTAACCAATAATAGCATGCTGTCCATGGGTCCAGAAAACCAAAATCATGAATCTCTACTCATTTGACAGATGTTTATTAAAATGACTATTAATGGGGTATAGGTCAGCGTCCTATCAAATTCATTTCCTTCCTGGAAAAGTACACCCATTTCCTATAATACACAAACACAAGAAACAGCCTGCTACACACCTTATGCCTACAAGCAACAGTGAGGGAGTTAGGCTATCAGCGCCCACCCATCTCCAAAGCACAGCTATGTGGAGGACTGCGGAGGCGGTGATGGGAATCCATTATTTATATCCTCTACCAAATCTTATATTATTTTAATGCACCTAAGGACCACATCCTGTGGAAAGAGACCAGAATTCCTCAAGAGGGACAGGCACAGCACGGGCCAAAGGCCGAGGCCAACAACAAAGGGTGCCTAAAGTGTGCAGGGCCTGAAGGTCAGGGAAGGTGGAGCAGGGAACTTCCCACCCAGCCCAACAGGCCAAGTTGTCTCTTCCATTTCCTGCCTTCCCAGAAGGGCTGAGGAGGATCCTATGGGAGCACTTACCACAAAACAAGAATCTCTTTAGGTGCCCAAGATGGCTGTCAGGCCAACTCCACCCTCTCACCACCCTCTCCTTCAGCTAAGGCGTCTGGGCCAAAGGGGCACTGCCTAGAGATTCCAACACAGAACTCAAACACAAACACCATGCACTGCACTTCCTGGCCTGGTCAGGCCAAGGCCATTCTGGCTACAGACAAGTTGGGGCCGAAGGATTCTTACTCATAATAGTAACTCCGGCGTTTCTGTGAAGCTGGGAATGGTGGCCAACACCCCCTCGAGTCGCCCTTCTCTGGAGACAAATCCTAAAGTGCTCTTTAAATACACATACTTTCATGACTACGTGGAGCTAGTTTAAGTTGACAGACCTAGGCGCCAGGGGTTAGGAGGGGATGGCTTAGTCAGCAAAGCACCTGTCACCGGACCACAAGGATCTGGGTTCAATCCCCAGCACATACACAAAAGCCAAGTGTGACCTATAAACCTGCAATCCAATGCTGGGAAGAGATCAGAGGATCCATGAAGCTTATTAGCCAGCTAGTCTAGACAATCAGTGAGAGCAACTGAGGAAGTCAGCTCTGCCCTACACACACATAGAATTAAAATAAAATGTCTAGCTGGGCATGATATCACACACCTATAATCTCACTGCCACGCCAGGGGATCAAGAGTATTCTATCTACCACCAGATCTTATACTGTAGGACTCCACTTAATGGAAGGTTCAGAAGAGAGATAAGCAGATTAGTAACTGTCTAAGGCTAGGAGTGGGAAAGGAGGGCTGGAGAGATGGCTCAGGGATGAAGAGCACTGGCTGCCTGTCCAGAGGACCTGAGTTCAATTCCCAACAACCACATGGTGGCTCACAGCCATCCATAAGATCTGGTGCCCTCTTCTGGCTTGCAGGTATACATGCAGACAGAATCCTGTATACATAATAAATAAATAAACCTTAAAAGAAGTGGGAAAGGAATGTGGGCGTCTGCAAATGGGCACTGGGTTTCTTTCAGGAGTGACGTCTGAGCTGGAGAACTAGATACAATGGTGCCCCACTTTATTCCAGCGTTGAAGAGGTTAAAGCAGCCTGGGCCACAGTCAGAACTTCCTGGGCTGCACTGTAAGGTCCTGTCTCAAACAAACAAACAAACAAACAAAAACCCAAAGACAAACTGAATTAGACAGTGGTTGATGACCATTCAACAATGGACATATCAAAACCCACCTACTTTGAATTCGATTATCAATTATATCTCAGTAAAGCTACTTTTTAAAACCCAACAAAATCTAACTCCTGGGCTGCAGACGTAGCTCAGAGGTTAGAGCAGTCACTGCTCTAGCAGAGAAGCCAGGTTCCATTCCCAGCACATACGTGGTGGCTCATGTGTAACTCTAGTTCCAGGTCATCTGACGCCCTCTTCTGGCCTCCACAGGTACCTGGCACATACATGGTACACACAGTACATACAAGCAGGCAAACACTCATACACATAAAATAAAAATAATTCTTAAAATTTTTTTTTCTAGAATGCCTAATAGTCATGTGTACCCATGGTAAAACTACACAGTTAGCCTGCTCTCTGTTCCATGTCTTTGAACTCAACTAACCTTAGACCAAGAAGATTTAGGAAACTGCACTAAACGTGTATGGATTTTCAACTCAGTGTTCCCTACGACCACAGCAGGGCAACTATTCACGGTCTATTGGTGACCTAGAGAAGCCATTTTAAGGGCCTTCAGCATCTGTGGATTTGGGACCTGGAACACACCTCCTCTGAGATGCTGTGGAGTGACTTTTTTTTGGTTGCCATCACTATGATGTAGGTCTCTACCTAATAACCTGTGCTAATTCTCGGATGCAAGAAAGCAGAAGGCCAAAACCTAAAAAAGATAATCAGAAATGCTGACTCCAAATGGAACTTTCAGCACCATGATGATGTTTATCCCCAAATTTTGTTTAAAGATAACTTTTTAGAAGATTTATTTATCTATTACCTACACAGTGTTCTGCCTGCACGGCAGAAGAGGGCACCAGATCTCATTATAGATGGTTCTGAGTCAACATGTGGTTGCTGGGAATTGAACTTAGGGTCCTCTGGAAGAACAGCCAGTGCTCTTAACCTCTGAGCCATCTTCCAGCCCCCAAGATGATAACTTTCAAGCTGTGCTTATTTCTTAATATATTTTTTTTATAGTTTCAGAGATGTCCTTACTACTTTAGAAACAAATCACTGCTAGCTAGACATGGTGGTTTTACTTTTAGCAAAGCAGAAGGATGGCTGCAAATTTTGAGCCTAGCCTGGGCTACATTGCAAGGATGCTATGCCAAAAAAATTTTAAGAGTACTGTCAGCAAAGACAGCCTTCAGCTGTCTCTGGTGCTCCATCAACTTGCTTCTTTTTTATACACCTATGTTTTTCTGGGGGTGGAGAGGAGATAACGCTCAGCAGTAGTCACAAGGTATACACGCCACTGGAGGTTGATCAGTTGTGGAAAGCTTGGAACTGTCCTTTTCTTCCCTTGCCACTATCTCCAAATAGTTCAGCAGAAAAACCTACTGAAACAAAAGAGCATACACATGTGCCTATACAAAAGAGCTTAACAAATCCCAAAGCAAACTGAAGCGCATCCTCACTTTACCTTAAACACATGTGTGCACGCAACGCACACCTTTGTGTGTGTGTGTGCCTAACACCTGTGGAAGTCAAAGGGATCGCCTGGGGTTGGAGTTCCAGGTGACTGAGCCACCTGCTGTTGTGTTCTGAGATCCTAACTCAGGCGCTCTAGACGAGCGGAGAGCAGACTTAACTACTGGCCATCTCTCCAGTCCCAGACAGGGTTCTCTGTGTAACAGCCTTGGCTGTCCTGGAACTTGCTTTGTAGACCAGGCTGGCCTCGAACTCACAGAGATCTACCTGCTTCTCCCTCTTGAGTGCTGGGATTAAAGGTGTGTGCCACCACCTAGCTGCCTTTTTTTTTTTCAAAGCAATTCTTGTACACTGAACTGTGACTTCTAAACATTGTTCTCATCTGACGATAAAAAGAGTGCACTGAATGTTGGAAAAGGCGGGAAGAACTGATTGCTCTATGAAGGCGATGTCCACCCTAGGATTTGTTGACTGCCTTCTAAGATGTAGGTTATTAACAAAGCATCTCCAAGCTACAAACACATCAAAAGAAACATTTTAAAACGGAGACGTGGGGATGAAGCGCATCATGAACAGAACACCAGCACATAAGTCTGTGTGGACAAAAACATCTGCACATTAGGTTGTGTGAATAGAATACCAGCACATTAAGCTGTGTGGGCAGAACATTAGCATATTAGATTGTGTGAGGGACACTGTGCGTAGGACATCAAGGTCCTGATTGCTTGTGGGAGCTTGTACTATGGGAGCTGTTTTTCAGATATTCTGCTTATTCGTAAGACTTATTTTAATATAACAGCCCTGAGTTCTCCCTCACAGCCCAGAGAGGAAGGACAGAGGCAGGCCTCTGTAGGCCCAGGCAATTTACAGGCTCACTTGACTATCCCTTAGGTCAATGAAAACACATGCCACCTACTGGCTCTGGAGAGACGCCTCCGTGTGATACTTCACACGCCACAGAGGCCAGTAAGAGTCAGCTGCCCTCCTATAGGGGTTCTGGAACTGAGGCACACCCTCATGAGATCAAACACAACTATCTAGCGGTTGCATGTTCAAAGACTTCCAAGACACAACCACCAATCACACATTATGAGCAGTATTTGAATACCGTCGTATAAAATGAGTTCTTTAATTTTCCAAATGTTTTAAAAAACAAATTTATACTTAAGCCAGCCTTAAAGAGAAGCATAAAAATTACCAATTTAAACTAAAAACAAAAAACAACCCAAGCCCACAGCAACCGAAGCACCAGCTCTGTGTACACAAGCCCAGGTGCACGCAGAAGGAACTGTGGGCATAGAGAGGGTTCACTTTCTGGAACCGTATCATCTCCTTGCCCAGAGAGCAAAAATAAATAAGGCCACCACTGCTTCTACGACTCTGCCACAGCCTTCTTCTGGCTCACAGGAAAGCTGAGATGTGATGAATGCAGCCACTGCTTCCCTAGACAAGAGAGCAGAGCCATGTTCACTAAACAAGCAATTTTCTATGCAGGGGCACTATGGCTTTTGCTGTTGTTAAATTTTTCTCTTTACCTTTTCTTCAATTTTCCTTCTGCCAATATATTGTCTTTCCTCGTGTAAGGCAAATCGGGCATTTTTTATGCTGTTTTTCCTAAGAAAAGTACCATGTTTTGAAGACAAACCATTCCCAAAAGCAGTGACAATATTAAAACAGCTTTAAAGGTGAGTCACCTATATCACCTCAATGAAGAAAACATAAAGATAAAGCAGTTGGCACTAAGACAGCTATTCCAAATATCTGTGTCTAAACAATTTTTAAAACTGTTTATTTTTTTTTAAGAATGCACCCCTAGTCCAAAGTATCTATATTTTAAAAAAATTTTTGGCCAAAAAATTTACAAAACCCCTTCAGTTCAACCTAATAAAAGTGGTATCTAGAAAATACTCCACGTGAAGTCTGTCTTTAGAAGTTCAGGTTTGAAAGCATTCCTAAGGCACGGTGTTCTGGGAGACAGAGGTGCTTCTGCAGGCACTGCGCTACAGGCAAAGCATCTGCAACAGGCACTTTCTTCCAAGCTGTGGTCTGGGAGAGCGGTCAGACGTAGGCTCCCAGGGCGGCATGAAACTCTGTGAGGCACTGGACCAGCTGCTGAAACTTAGGCCTCTCCTCCGGGTCCAAGGCCCAGCAACAGGCCATCACAGCAAACCTGCGGAGTGACGTGGAAAGGGGGCTAGTCAGTGTCTTGCAGTCAATTCTGCGCCAGCTATGCTTTCTGCTCAAACGTGGTTGTAGAAAAGACGGGCTAGTAACAATCACTTAATCTGACTAGGAGTTAGCAGTTTTAGAACTGAAAAGAAGCTGAGTTATTTGGATTACACACATGGATTTCAGTTCTTCATGAGAATACAAAATACTTAGCAAGTGCAGAGTTTCTTGTAAATACACAGAACACAACAGCCTGTGTCATCCTGGATGCTGAGGGAAAAGAACTCAGAGGAAGAGTTAACTGAAATCAGGATTCCTGGATGAACTGGCAGAGAAACCTTCTTGGGCCTCTTAGACAACATTCATTTCTGCACTCACTTCCCAGACTCTGTCACCCCACGGCCATGATGGAGAAGATCAGCTATGTGATGGAGGCCGGAGGTCAGAAGCACCTGTCACCCGCTAGCCCAGAGCATCTTCCTGAAGCATCACTGACGCTTGGCAAGGCAAGATCACAAAGAGAAATATGTCTGTGTCTCTGTTTCTGATCTCTGGTGTGGTCTATGTACATGTCTGAGTGGTTGTATGCATGTGTGTGTGTAGGCCAGAGGACAACAGTGAGTATTATCTCTATTGTTTTCTTTTTTCAGGCAGGATATCTAACTGAGTTCATAGATGCAGCTATGAACGTTAGTCAATGAGCTTCAGGGATCTGCTTGTCTCCAGTCACCTTGTGGTACGGTCACAGACACACACTACCATACATGTCTTTTTAGTGGACCCCAAGAAAGGCTTTCCTAAGTACTGGATCTTGTTAAACATGTCTGTTTAAACAAAAGTCAGGAAACTGAAATAATATACTGTCAGTTTCCTCGCTATTATGTTAGATTCTTAGTAATTAAGATTGTGCACCATTGATACAAGATGCTAAGGCATTCAACAGTGACTGCGGTTCTCCACAGGTCTCAGTCACATCTGAAGACTCATCGCTCTCAAGGGGGAAGGCTCTGTGTGAACACAGGAACTTGTTTTCCTACTTTTATAATAATACAGTAAATGCATCAAAGCTCATGTCCAAGACCCAAAGCACTCACAGTTCATCAGGGCAGTTGATTGGCTGGGCGATTCGGTAACCATCTTTTAGGTAAGCGGCCATCTCAAAGGGGTCGATGTCCACGTAGGGCGTCTGGCCCAGCGTCATGAGCTCCCACAACGTCACTCCAAAGGCCCACTAAGAGAGGGACAGCAGCATAATAAAGGGACATTTAAAAACTGGATGCTGGTGACTACAGCAAGCTATAGGCCAAGAGAGCAGCTGAACAAACTCTTAGGATACTGTTCATAAAAGAAATCTATCACACTGGCTAGTTTCGCTGGCTGGGATAAGAAAGAACATTTTAATGAATTTATTCTTTAATATGAATATTGGTATTATTTGTTCTGAGTAATTACGTCTGTCGGAAGAAGCCATTTTTACCACTGGTTATAAATCATGCTACCCCCAAATTAATCAATCATGCTGGGAAATGGAAAACAACTTAAATGGACAGAACACCCTCGATAAGTGAAATATGTAGATTTTATAAACTGTAAGAAGTTTTGAGTTTCTGATTTGCTTATTTTGCAGAGCTAGAACTGGAACTCGGGTATAATGCAAAAAAAAAAAGCATTTGTTCTATCACTGGGGTACATCACGAGCTCTGTATTTACAACTTTCGGTTAGCAGATGGAAACACCCTGAAAAAATATCTCCCGGCTGAGTAAAAGATCAGACTTACTCAAATCAGCAGGTGAACTGTCAGTAAGAACAGAACCTACAAAGAGGTAGCAGGAGCACTGGGGGATGGACTAGGCCTTCCCCTCTCAGCTCAGCCCTGGCTGCACAGTAGTTCCTGGAGAATGTGCTGAAGACAAGCTCCAAGTGCACCCAAAGCTACTGGTATGCCGCTGGGAAGGGTTTGGGTGGGGACAGTCCCAGCCTGCTGTCACTTGTGAACACTAAACACACAACAGCTGAAACCAGGGAAAGAGAGCAATGCCTGTGTGCCCAGAGCTCAAGAATTCTCGCAGTATATTGCAAGGAGCCTCCAGTCACATTCAGTTTGCACAACAAACCTCGAGAAGCTCAGACGGGGAGCTTAGGTTCATAAGGTGAGGAAGCAGGTGAAATTTGTGGCTTTCCCAACCACACATTTCTCGGTGAGTGAGAGAAAAAGTGGGGGGGGGGGGAACACAAGGCAAATACATTCTGCAGAATCCAAGCACAGAGCACTGAACTTGAGGTTATTGCTTCTCAGTATGAATGACGTCTGGAATCATTGGGTAAAATACACGTCTGTTTGTTTTTTAAAAGTTTTTTGCAGGTTGAACATCTCTAATCCAAAATGCTCCAAAATCCAAGTTACAGAGCTGACATGACAATAAAGACATTTCTACACCATGAAGCTGTTTCATGAGCAAAGTCATTAAAAATATTACACAACATAAAACTGTGTTTAGGCTTGAGTCCTGCAATACATGTACACACACTCCAGTCTAGAAAACATCGTGACATTTTGGATGAAGGATACTCAACCTATTAGTGAGTAACAGCCACGTTTCTTAGCAGAATCTAGGAAAATAACAATGGAATGACATTAAAATTTACTCTAAAAAGTGATCTCCTCCTTTCTAGTTCTAGCTTTGGTCAGCAGACCTTCGTGTTTCTTAACGTCACATTCCTAGTTACGGGGATTAAGATTTCCACTACATCTTTTGGAGAACTGGGGTGGGAAGGTGATATAATTCAATCCACTGTACAATGCTACGAACTCTTAAGGAACAGGCAGCACTGCCTCAACATCAAAGCCAAAGGGTCCAGTCTTTCAGAATCTGCTGTCCCCTCTCACAGTGAGCAGCACAGCCATCTGACCTTGGGGTTGCTTTGACAGAGGTCATGTAAGTAAGAGGTGTAAGTAAACACTGTTCTCTATTTTGGGGGGAGGTATATGCACACTCCTCTCTCTAACCCAGACTGATCCCAGACTCCAGCAATTCTTCCCTCAGCTTCCTAAAGTGCTGGGACACCGCTCGTGATCTTGCCATTTAAGATGAAGGACATGAAGCTATTCTTTCCATTAACAATAAGGCATGGGTTGTCAGAGAGTATGCAATTGTTTTCATCTTAATGCACGAGGCTGGGACCACTGGACGATGGTCTTCTATGTGACCGATTAAAACATCAGACTGTCCTTAGCATAACAGTCAGTCAGCTGACCGACAGTAAATAAATATGAATATTCAGTGGGAAAGTAGCGCAATGAAATACACTTCCACGCTCTGCCCTGTCTGGCTGGGACCCTGGCAGACAGCCACCACGGAACTTCTGTGAGCAGCTGTGGGTGAACTTACCAGTGGACCTAGATGGCAAGGTTCTGAGCTAAAGAGAATCACAGGAGTCTAAAGTATCATTGCATTTGTTAGGTTTTGGCTTTTTTTTTTTTTTAAATCAGACATTGTATTATTGTTGTTTTTCCTTTCTTGTTTTATCCTTTTGGAGACAGATACACCAACCTAAACCCACCCCACCACTGCATTTTCAAAGTCAGCAACTTTCTTAAACTTAGAGCTGAAGACAAATTTGCCTCCGTATAAATCTTACCTTGAGGCTCACTCACATCTGATGAGATTTAGGCAAATGAGTTAAGGCTTTTAGGCTTCTTAGGAAGGAATGACAGCAATCTACCACAAGGATGTGAATTAGAAGGCCTGGTAGCAGAACATGATGTACTCACTGTGTGTGCGCCTCCGCCACACACACGTTGAACTCCTGACCCCAGTGTGATGGATTAGCAGGTGGGGCTTTGGGGGTGGAGATCTCAGGAGTGAGACTGGCACCTTATAAAGACCTCAGCAGACCCCACTGCTCCTTGGGCCATGTGAAGATGTAGCAGAAGTCTGATCCAGACCTCACACTCGATGTCCCAGGCTTCAGCACTACGAGGAACAGCCTGTGTCTTAAGAGACCCAGTCTGTTCTATCAGCCATAACCTACTCAGACACGACTTAACCTTGAAAATCAGCAATCTGTAGCTGCAAGTACAACTAAGTCCTCAGACGCTATCTAACGACTATCACAGAACAGGCTGTTCATGCCGTGTTCTCCATAAACGGATACACATGGCTTCATTGGAACATTAGGGTCTTCCAAGGGAGTATGAAGCGGAGCGGAAGAACAAGATTTCAAAGCAACCAGGAAGAGAGATGCTTAGAGCCCCATGAGATCTCGAAAGGCAGCAGCCACAGACAACACTGCCGGGGCAATTGCTCACTTCTGGAAATACTAGAACTGGTTTTTCTTTTCTTTCTCCAACCCCCCCCCCCCAACAGGGTTTCTTTGTGTGGCCCTGGCTATCCTAGAACTGGCTCTGTAGACCATGCTGGCCTTGAATTTACAGAGATCCACCTGACTCTGCCTCCCCATGTGCGCTACCACTGCCCGGCTAGTGCTCATTTTCAGGAACTATCAGGACAACTAAAGTTAGAGTAATACAACTAAACAGAATCTTAGCATCAAGAATACTAAATCTCTATTTTTTTAAACGAAGTCTAAACTCATCTTTTCATCTCTATATTGTTCGTTGTGTCTTTATGTTAATTCTCTTAATGAAAATTGGAAACTTAAATAATAGGTTCAAGATTGCTGGTGTGTAAAACCTGCAACCATGAGGGAAACAATCCTCTAAGCACTACTCTAACCTTAGTAATGGAAAACATAAAACAAAAAGCATTCTATACCTTTAAAAATAATAAGCACCTTCCAGTAACTCCAGCTTTCACCGAGATACCACCAGAGTTCCAAAGGCGGCTCTCAGTGAAAATACTGGAACCTTGAGGGTCTCCTGAGTGAGTCTGCTCAGTACATGGCAACGGCCTCTAGAACACTGGGCAAACAGGAGTAAGATGCAGATGCAAGCTCTGGATAACACAGATTTTTCCTCCTAGGGAAATGCCCACTAATGTCTACAAAGAAACAGCAAGGCACACGGGGCACATCTGATTTGCCTGTGGCGTAAAAACCGTTCAAATGCGGTAAAAGACGGCTACAAATCACACTGGTAAGATTAGCATGGGAGTCATTTCCTTGATTTGTTTTTTCCCAAGAAAATGCTTTTTAAACACAATGTAGGACCATAAAGACAAGAAAACCAACACGAAAACTCTCAACTGTGGTTTCCTGATTGCATTCACCCCTCAACTGGAGGTAGAGTCTTGACAGCTGAACTGTGTTAGCTACTAAAATTATCTAAATAATTCAAAGGAGGCATCTATCAAAAAGTATTTTTTTTTCAAATAAAGGAAAAGAAAGTCAGAGAAATCTGTGTTTGTGCCTACATTTGACGAAAATATTGAACAAGAACAATACCCAGACAGCCTTCAAAGGGCCTATGTGAAATCACATAAGATTAGAGACATTCATAATTAGCTGAATCTGGTTGTGGGTGTTTCCTAGGCTGATGGTGATACCATTAGACTCTTAACGCACCAAAATACTGAAAGTTTTCAATAAGAATTACAAAAACAAAGCCCAGTCACAATGTATTACTTTTATGACAACAGTACTAACAGGTTCAACCCTGCTTAGCTTCTGAGATCAGATGAGATCGGGCGCATTCAGGGTGGTATGGCCGTAGACAGGACCTTTTCTTTCCTTGAAAGACTCTTTAACAGTTGTGCATGAACCTGTTAGTACTTGGATGCGAGAAAAGGGTCCTTATTCCAACAAATGTTCATTTTACACACCTACAAAGTGTGCATTTTACACATGCATGGTGAAAACTGTTCAGCAACCTCTAAAAATGATAGTGAGTACAATTCTGACACCCCACCTCCTAAGTTGGGCATGGTGGGTGGAACACACCTTTAACCCCAGCACCTGGGGGACAGAAGCAGGGGGAGCCCTAAATTTAAGGTCAGCCTGGTCTACAGGGCAAATTCCCAAGAATAGCCAGGCCTACACAGAGCAACTCTGCCTAGGAAAATAAAATTAAAAAAAAAAAATGAGACCTCCCCTCCCCCCACAGAGGTAAATGAACTCAGCCTGTGTTCATAGAGTTGTTGGCATTTTCTACCCCAACATTAGAATGTAACATTTAACAATCTTTAAGAATTTAAAGCAATATTCAATGCCCCAAACTGAAAGGCAGAATTTTCACACTAATAGGCGATCATAGTCACAGGAAAAGACGTAACTTTTAGTTCCAATTATTCAAGGCAAAAGACACTTAGAGGAGGTATCTGTGCATGAGAGAATCTGTGCATGAGATGAATCTAAGAATTTAAAAGAGAAAAATCTGAACATTTTTAAGAGTTAGCCATTTTAAATGCAATCAAGGGACATTCTTATAATGCTGTGCTAAGCCCAACCAAAAAGAATTTTAAATAAGACAAAAATATAATACTTAAACCCTGGTAGCACATGCCTGCAATCCTAGCACTTAGGAGGCTGAAGCCAGATTTCATGTTCAAGACCAGCCTGAGCTGTAAGAGTGAAAACCTTGTCAAAACAGGGGTTGGTATTATGAGTTTAGAAAATTCTGTCAAGATGTCCATTACTGGACTCATAGTAATTAAAACAAAATAAAGCTAGACCATTTGAGGAATCACATGGAAACCTACCATAATAGAAGTTTCTTAAAATATATACATATATGAAAGACAGGCAGATCTCTGAGTTCGAGGCCTGCCTGCTCTACAAAGCGAGTTCCAGGACAGCCTCCAAAGCTACAGAGAAAGAAGCACTATCTCGAAAAACCATTTAAAAAAATAAATTAAAAATATTAAACTAAAATTAATAAAAATTAAATTAAACCATTAAAACACACACACACACACACACACACACACACACACACAAGAAATCTAAATGGAGTCACCAAATGATGGAAGAGAGAATGCCCCAACTAGACATCTTTCACCATCAAGTGAAACTTCCAGTAACAGGAAAGAGTTACATCCCCAATCAACTCATGCTATTGCCAGGGTTACTGGTTGCTCTTCACAAATTGATAAGGTCTTATCACTGAAGACAACACCTACATTAACTCTCTGAACACTGGTGCCTAAGAGTCTTCACTCCTACTGACTAGTGTTTACGGCACACTACCGAAAAGAAAGGTAAAACCACCAACCCATTCACAAACCCTGAAATCTACGATGGTTACTGCCTGCTTGATGCGCTGGTGCCAGAGAGGCACAAACGCTGTGGAGTAGCCGACCACTCTCTGACTGGATTTAAGACCCACTCCATGGCATAGAACCCACGCCTGACCCTGGGTGGGCGATCAAGAACCTGAGATTAGATTGACCACAATCCTACAAGAAAACCAAATACTATTGTTATGCTAAAGGAATATAGTGATAAAATGACCCCTAATGACATTCTACCTGTCCCATAGATCAGTGTCTTGCCTAGCCATCACAAGTGCAGCTTTCTCCAGCAATAGATGGGATTACTACAGAGAACCACAGCTGGACAAAGTGTAGACAGCGAGGCTCTGGAATTCTTAGTCCTATCTCCCCTCAGAGCTCTAGGAACTATACAGAAAAGGCAGCACAAAGATTATGCGATCAGAGAGGACAGACAACAGCAAGGAAACAGTGTCTTCCAGACACAAGGGCTGACATACATATGAACTCATAAGAATGTGGTAGATGCACAGGTCCAAGACAGATGGAGTTCCAGGACTGAGAGGCGAAAGTGGATATCCCTAACCCAGAAGGTATTTCTAATTGATAACTGTTTACAAAGGAAAAAATTCCGTTCTCTCCAATGGATCTCATTGGGTATGTAAACAGTTAAGGGCAGGCCCCATGTTCAGCAGCAGAAGGCCAACACAAAACAAACTCACTGATATTTTTGGTCTCATGTTGCTTTGATTAGGCTTTTTAAATAAAATCTTACTGGTCTTTTGTATAATTTGTATATTATGATTTCTGATTTTGTATTTTTATGAGTTTTGTTTTGTGTGTATGTCTCTGCATGTGTTCTTATGCTTTTTCTTTGTTTTATTTGCTACAATTCAGTCTGTCTGTTTATAATTGCTGTTTGTTTTCTAAGAGAGAGGAAGAAGGCATGGAGTTGGATGAGTGGGGAGGATCTGGGAGACAAAGGGAGAAGAGAAACCTCACTCAGATATACTGTATATGAAAAACCTGTTTTCAATAAAAAGTGAAAAAAATTAAATAATAAAAAATAAGGCTGTCAAAAATAGAAACGAAGTATTTGGTATAACGGCAATCTGAATCTGACAGGTTCTTACACAAATATGAATGCTCACAAGTTTTATAAAATATCATGACTGCAAAGATAAGTGATTATAAGCATGATTTTGAGAATTTTTTAAAGTATGATGTTCCAGTAGCCCAGAGCAGTTTCATTCAGTAATTCAGCACTCATACATTATATTCTAGTTAATAAAATACGTGTCTGAACAGTGCCTGAGGAGGCACCATCTGTACTGTTTAGACTTGCATTATATTAACTAGAGTCCCATTCCTTCTGCTTATCTGTACCGTCTAGACATGCATGACATTAACTCGGATCCCACTCACCCAGTTTATTTTTGCTCTAGGAGCCTAGAAAGTATGTGATCATAAGTGTGATTTTAAAATAGCTTTGCTGAGGCTGGAGAGATGGCTCAGCAGCTGAGATGCTCTTCTAGAGGACCCAGGTTCAATTCCCAGCACCCACATGGCAGCTCACAACTGTCCTAAGTCCAGTTCCAGGGAATCCAGACATACATGCAAGCAAAATACCCACAAACATAAAATAATTTGTTAATTAATTATATTATGGAATAACTACACAGAAACAAATCAACTAAGCAATTCATATTGAAGCACTATTGGACATCAAGCAATTCACATTAGGGTTCTAGACATCTTACATGCTCTTCTGAAACATTCTTTAACGTTTATTCTTCTCTTATTCAATATGACCTGACTATAGTTTCCCTTCCCTCCACTCCTCCCAGTCCCTGCCTCCATACCCCTCTCTCCCCCAGATCAATTCCTCTTCTGTGTCCCTTTAAAAAAAAAAAGGGAGGGGGGAGCAGGTCTCCCAGGGATATCCACCAAACATGGTCTAGTAAAATACAGTAAGACTAAGCACAAACCCTCATATCATAGCTGGATGCGGTGTATCATGAGGAAAAGGGTCCCAAGCCCAGACTAAAGAGTCAGAGACACCCCTCCCCCTCTCCCACTGCTAGTCCCACAAGAACACCAGGCCACACAACCATAAGGTATATGCGGAGGACCTAGCTCAGACCCATGCAGGGGCTGTGCTTGCCACTTCAGTTTCTGAGAGCCCCTATAGCCCCTGCTTAGTTGATTCTGTGGCCATGTTGTTCTCTTGGTGTCCTTGACACCTCAGGTTCCTACAATCTTTCCTCCCTCTTCTGAAATATTATCTATCAATATTCCTTTTACCAAGAAAAAAAAATACTATTTCCCAGTCTCCTGAAGTCTACTTTAAAATAACACAAAATACTTACAAATTATCATCTAGGAAGTGACTCCTTTTTCCTGCCCATCAAATAGCTTTTGAGTTTCCAAAACTACGATTTCAGTCAAGGCATAGATGCTACTGATTTCACTGAAACTCTAGCTTGTGAACATTAATGCTACAAAAAGAAGCTGTTTCGTGACAAGAAGCTCTGGAGAGAGCCCAGACCTGGTTCTCTGCTGTCTTATAAGCTGAATCCCTAACACTCTGCATTTATCTCCCCCCCCCCACCTGCCACCTTCTTTCCAGCATGCCTCGGGCTTCTCTAAGCAACATAAAGCAGGTTCCTTTTGGAGTCAGCCCAGCAGTTCCTCCTGGAGTCAGGTAACACCCATTCTTATAATCATGTGTGCTTATTCTACACATTTCATATGTCAGGGTTGGGTTTTTTGTTTTTGTTTTTCGAGAATAGTTAATTTAAAAATAAGTAAAAGATGACTTTGACTATATATATATTTTGAAAACCTTAATTAACAGGATAAGTTTTTAAGAACTCAGGAAATTATTCATTCACATCAAGTGAACAAATCAAGACATAGTACACAAAAGGAGAAATACACCAAACAGCATCCAGTTTACGAAAGAGGAGAAAGAAATCAATTAAATCATAATTAATGAGAGGTTTTTCTCTATCAAATCATTCTGTTTCCAAAGACTGTAAACTGTAGTTATTTCCAATAAGGAAGTCAGATCATTTCAATTACGGAGAACAGTGAACTGAATGGTAGCCCTAAAGATCCATTCCTAACCCTAAATCCCTTTCTGGAAAACAATGTAACCGAGACCTTGAAAGGAGCTTATTCTGGACTGTGCAGGGATGAATGCAGTTACCAAAGTCTTGTCAGAGAGGAGCAGAGTTCTGAAAAGCATCCAATCTATGAGTGTGCAACACAGATGGAGCCACAAACCAAGCACTGCCACCAGATGTCTCTGGAAAGATCACGGCCCTGCCAACATCTTTAATTCAGTCTCTAGAACCTTCTGTGAGAGAATAAATCTACTGTTTTAAATTACTGAGGTTGTAGTAATTTGTTATAGCAGCCAGCAAAAATTAATACACCGAGTATATGACAGAGTTTACACTAATCAATGTAAATAATAAACCAGTAAAACTGGTGTCAGTAATACACTATTAAAACAGAAATTTGTAACGCATACAAACTGAAATTAAAAAGTTAACTCTGAATAATAAATAAAATAAACTGGTATACAAAACACAGTAAGCCCAGTTCTTCAATGCTGAAATATTAGATCAAATCCCAATTAATTTTACAAGAACTGTAGTATTATAGAATGATGATTTAGGGAACCTTAAAGCAAAAGTTCTTACCAAATTTCTAAATATACAGCTACAATATATAACAGACAAGAGATAGAAAAACACATTAGTTTTTCATTCTTTTTTTCTTTTTGTTCTCTGTGTAGCCCTGGCTGCCCTGGAACTTGCTTTGTAGACCAGACTGACCTCGAACTCAGAGATCTGCCTGCCTGCTGAATGCTGGAATTAAAGGTGTGCACCACCACACATGGCTCAGTTATTCATGTTTCTTGAGATAAGTCACTATGTACCCTAGGTGGGCCTGGAACTCATGATCCCCCCATCTTTGCCTTTCAAGGGCTGGGATTACAGGCATGTGCCACCATGCCTGGCCCAGTTATGATCTAAACTGGAATAAAAAGTCAAGCACTGAGAAAACTATTACAACAGAGGAGTACATGTGGCTCCCGAAACTGCCTCACTAAACAGAAGGGCCCTAATGTGTGATCGGGATGAGGAGACGGAGTAACTGAAACATAGTCAGGATGACAGATGAGAGACTGTTCAGCTGGGAAGAGACCATTTTCAGAAAGCAATGTCTTCTGTACTTTAGTAACTACATGGTCATCTGAGACTTGTATGAGGGAGATAATAAGCTGATCAACTCTCTGAACCTCAGTGTCCTACTCTAACACTGGACACCAGTGCTCGCCACAGGGAGAGCACAGCACCAGCCCAGGATCTAGGACAGTTTCTGTGTTGTAAGAGGGTCAAAGGGGAGCTAACTATACATGCTCTCTAGTGAAAACACCAAGGACTAGCAGCAAGGTTTTAAAATGACAAAATGACTGCATGCTGTTGACACCTGGGCTCCGTACTTACCACGTCACTAGCGCTGGAGAACTCATTGTTAACCAGGCTTTCCAGAGCCATCCATCTCACTGGTCTGTTCTCATTGTCCCCTAGACAGTGGTAGTCCATGGGAAATAAGTCTCTGGAAAGGGCATTGTCTGTGATTTTCACTTGAAGAGTGTCGTCGATGCTGAGAAGTAAAAACACAAACATGGCAGGCATCAGGGTGTCAAGAAGACCAACATTACCCATAAACAGTCTGAGTCCCACAACGACTCCCAAGAGAACCCCAAATCCAGGAAGCACTACCCAGCTAGTGAAAGTAGCAAGCCCTTGACACCTACACACAATTCCTAGCAGCCAGGTCTTTATGGATTACTTCCCTTCTTGCCAGGTAGCTCATTCCACAGGCAATCTGAATAGCCATATGTACCAAGTCTTGCTGGGAAATTGCCTGTCATAACAGAAAAAAAAAAATGACATTTGCTGACAGTACAAAGGTGGTTTGGGACCTGACTACATGAGTCCATAGTCCAGCCCTAAAACACTTTCTTACATTGAGTTTTTTTAACCTATTTCTCAAGCAAGATGTGCTCTAGGAGTACTGTGTACTGCTCATCTATTACAACAGCCCGTTCTGTAACAGGATTTTCCATCTGTATGACTTCATCTACGTGATGTATCTCATCTGCTGCATCTCTCTAAAATCAGCATTACGGAACAGCTTCTCAGCGACTCCTGCTCAATGACCATGGAATCTCTGAAGCAGCATGTCAAAAGGGTGTGCAGCAATGATCTGCTCTTTCCTTTGTAGTAGTAGGTTTTATCGGATTACCCCTAGGGTCCTTCCACTAAACAAGTCCATAGCTCTCTCTGCTGACATGTTCCTAGATGCACAGCAGCACTGCAGGCTGGGGAAGGAAGTTCTCCCCCTGGTGATACTCATGGGCCAGAGCCTCCGACTACATGGTTCAAACCACAGCTTTATCCTTTTAGCTTAAACAACATATCATATACATTAAGCCAAATACTCAGGGCAGATCTGAGTCCATTTTTCTTATTAACTACAATAGGTATGCTATTATAAATCTTAAAACCAACTTAATAAAACCACAAAATATAGTCGAGGGCAAAACACCAAGCAGACTCTCTTACCACTACCATAACATGTCTGGACTCTGCTCAGATGTCCCAGCAGAGGACATGGGTAGTGACAAGACAGAAACTCTGAACTGATGGCACCTTACAGCACAAGGGCCTCCCACAATCCAGGCCTCTCACCATCGCCACTGTTGGCACACCACGGTCACACAGACTTTCCTGGAAAGGAAACCTGGACACACGTCTTCAGAAGCTATCCTGCAAAGGACTGAGATGCTGTCACCAGGCATCGGAGGTGACTATGAATGAACACACAGTGAACAAAGCAAAACAGCAGCGGCCAAGTGTGCTCCAGGGGAACCATGAGTCATCCTTATTTTCCTCTAAATAAACAGATTATAAATAATGCCTGATTCACTCTGAGGTTCTTTGCAAGTCTTTAAAACACACGTGTGGTTATTAACATCTACTTCAAAAGACATCAGAAACCACTGGTATCTGGGGAAATTTTCTCACCTGTGGATTATTGGCTTCTACTAATTTGCACTGCCGTAGAAACAACTTAAGATTCCCCCAGTTCATGTATGGCAGTATCACCATGGGCTTTTCCCCTTCTTCTATGCACACATGAGTAATAGGAAGAAGGTTTCTGTAAAATAATAAGAAATTGGGAAAATACAAATGAAATCTAAAACTTTATGAGTTTATCTTAAATTAAAATAAAGATAATCTAAAGCAAAACAAAATCCCAAAAACATCTAAAAAGATAATCATTACAACTTTTATTTACAAATGTTCTCCTTTTTGAACCATGTGTTAACAGTCTCTGTATATATGAGCCTTCTTTGCAGGATAAAAATTACTAACACGGAATGGATCCCTTTATACTAGATTTTCTGAAGATACTCTAGGCACGCTAAGTCTCCACTCCAAAGGATAATCACAGACAGCTGAAAGCAGTTTGGCCCGAGTACATCATGATGCAATCCCACTAGTTTCATCATCACACTTAAAAATAAAAAGGCCTACACTAAACTGGATAAAAATATGGTCATCCAAAAAGTCTTTTAACTAATTCTTACTGTCACAAAAGTAAAATGCTTATGGTCACATAGAATTTGGAGTTCAATTTTTAAAAGTAAAATTCACTATCAGGATGAAAGATGGGGGAGGAGAGAGTGTCTGTGCACCTTGGCCTTAGTTTTCAAACTTGTCACGTGGATTTCACCAACTGCAAACAGTTTTATGTGCAAAATACACCAAGTGTTTGGTGAACAATCTTATCTACTTTACCTTTTGTCACACACACATGCACACACCATTCTCTGTGGAATGACACCCAAGCTGATGTATGAAAATAATTTTTCCCTAAGATTGTAACTATTGAAGTAATCATCTCCACTTTACTAAGCCAGAAGTAATCACAGACTCAACTTCTATATTCAATGTATCATGTCCTGTGCTATTACAATATTTAATACCTATTTGAAACACATATAACAATGATCTAAAAGCAATCCTATTTCTTAGTAAATTCTGTTTCTAAGGATGGTTTCATAAAGAATTAAATATCAAACATAAAAAGCTACAATACCAAGATCAATAGTGAAAAGTCACAAACAACGTAAATGCCCAAGAATAATGAAATAACACATTACGGCTGAATGATCACAAAGAAACTTAAGAAAACATGAGAGGAGCTTAAAGAACATGAGACACAAACCACACATTCACAGGACAGTCACAAAGACAGAGGAAAAACTGCAAAAATATATCAAGGAGTTGTCTCTCTGACTTGTAAGACTACAGTTAGTTTCTGCTTTGCCTTTCTTTATGTCCTAAAAACGTCCCCATTGAGCAGAACTGTAAGAGGCATCGGTCTCTAAGAGGCACTGAACCCTCCAGGGTTTCTGCTTGTACTACTGGTAGCCAGGCCAGGGAGAAAGGTTAGGGAATCTACGGACAAAGATCAAGTATAAGGACAAGAAAATGCAGATATCATGAGATTCCATGATGAGGAAACTATCAACTGATAGTTTCAACCAAACACATTTAGTTAGGGTGTGGCCACATAAAGCCCAGGTAGAAAAACCTGGGGATGTAGGTGTGCGCTCTCTTGGCACAGTGTCCGTCAGACATATAGGACATGCAATAGTCATCTATGTTTGTCATATTTATATTTGGGCTAATCAGGTTCTTTAGATACATAGAGATTATATTCAGTATAGATAGTCTTCAACCTCTTCAAAGAGCTGTAAAAAAACGGCCTTTAATCTAATTTAGAGATCTGAGGTAATGAGACACAATCACTCTTGGCAACACCGATCTATTCCCGAGAGAATGTTAAACACCAAAGACACTCCACCTGGAGCCTTTCTTCTTGGCAGAGCTGGCCTTTGGGCAAAGAAATGCCCATACCTCAACCACTGACAAGAGATACTGAGTATCCATAAATGGATAAAATAGGACTGTCATATCCTGCCAAGACAGGGTAAGATAGTTTTAAAAAGTTTCTTGCCTTTAAAAATGGTGTGTCAGTTACGTCAGGCCTTAGCTAAAGATGGTTGCTTCAACATTACAAATGAGACTTTGGGTGATTGCCCAGGTAGTCAGTTGTCTCCGTCATTTGTTGCACAATTTGAAAGTTTCTCGATTGCACTTCCTGTTTACTCAAGTAATATTACTTCCTTTCTCAGATCTTTGATGGAGTTAAAGATTAGATAATTATAGTTACCTTCCTCATGATCTAGCCAACCTTAATTTCAATACATTATTTAGACTCCTTAAAATAAAATATTTAATAAAACTTTTGTCATGTGTTCCTTGCTTAATACTGTTTACTGTTTATAATTTTATATTTGGTATCTATTCCTATTGTATACAGTTGTATTGGGTTGGAGTCGATCTTGTTTAGACAAAAGGGGGAAATGATAGGGGAACTACCTACCAACTGACAGTTTCAACCAATCACATTTAGTTAGGGTGTGGCCACCTAGAGCCCAGGTAGAAAAACCTGGGGATGTAGGTGCGCGCAGGTGCTCGCTCTCTCCGTGCAGTGCCTGCCGGACCTCCCATTCTTGTAGTGTGAGTTTCCCCTTTTCAACTATTAAAATATTACAGTGATTCTTGAGCTGGTCTGGTACAATCCCACACTCCATAATCTCCCCTGGGCTGCTGGACATATCCTCCCAGTTAAAAAAGGAGAACCCAGGAAGAACTGCAGAGCCACATGCACCCCTAGCAACCTCCATGCACACAACAACTCACAACTCACTTTGAATCAGCCAAGGCAAACCCTGACTTCAGAATGGGCAGGTGAACTGGCCCCTTCTTTAGCCCTAAAGGATTATCTCTGCTCTGTCCCTCATGACTGAAATAGTTCAGCAGAATTAATGGCATTTTGTCCAGATACAACAAAAACAATAAATGAAATCAAAACTTTTATTCTATAACCCCAGGATTAAAAATCCTCTGGTATCAGTGGTTAAGAACACTGGCTGCTCTTGTAGAGGGACCAGGTTTCATTCCTAGCACCCATATGGTGGCTCACAACTGTCTTTACCTCCAGTCTCAGGAGATCTGATGCCCTCCTCTGTCCCCCTCAGGTACTGCATACACGTGGTACACAGATATACATATATGCAAGACACTGATGTACATAAAGTAAAAGGGGGAAAAGAAAACAACTCTGGAAGCAGTAATAAGCTTTATGGAAATGTTTTCAAGAACAAATGACAGCCCTTTACTCTGTTCATTTTACAAAGGAAAACAGGACAAAGAGAAAGGTCTGAGACATCTCAGAATGGGATAGATGGGTGTAAAGGAGGTGTGTGTGGAAAGAAGGTAGAGGGGGGGGGGTTGTAGGGCTGGGAACAACTTCTCCACTTGCAGCCTTAAAGCTGTGTGTCATTCAGCACTAACAAGTGTCATCATCAGGCATTCTGGCCAATGGGGACTGCAAGCCACAAGAAATGGCTTAGGGATTCTCTGACATGAAGTAAGGGAAGCAGATTATTTTTTATTTATGAGTATTTACTCATGATAAAAACTTATGCTTACAAGTTCCAGTGGAAAAATAAAAACCAAAAATTTCAAGACGCTTTAAAATGCATCAGTGCCTCTCTACCCTTCATCACAGAACGTTAAAACAGAAAGCAAACTTTCTGAATTACGCACCACAACCAGTTCAAACAGTGAAATCTGCAAACAGGTAACAGTTCTTGCCAAGCACACTGAGTCTGCACAAAAAATTCTATAGTACTGATCTAAGATTACTGTTTCATTTTTATTCTGCATCTAGCACCAAAACGGGAAGTTAATGAATCTTTAAATCAAAGAGAGAAAGAGAGCCATGAATGCCTGTCTAAGAAGAAAGAAGTGTGGTGAGATGAAGTGCTACAGGGAATGCTGCACACAAACAATTTTATCCCTACAACTGGAGCCACACAAGACAACAACGAGCTCTGACCAAGCTATAACCTGCCTACAAGTCTCCCTCTCATCCAGCATCAAATGTTTCACGTCAGTATCACTCAGCTCCATTCTGTGGGGTGTCAAGGGACTGCTAATCCATCATGGTGGGATCCTGATACACCAAGCAGTCCACAGCTCCATGAAGGAATGCTGCAGATGCCTGCCTGGGTTGCTTAACCAAAGAATGCTTAGGGCTACAGTGGATCTAAAACAACTTCTTAAGGAAAACCTGCCTTAGCCTGCATTTATCCCTGCCACATGCTTTTGTGCTGGTGGGTGCGCATTTCACTGGGCAGAGAAATGGCTAGGAGAAGTCCTAGCACAGTAGACTTGAGGGAAACACAGCTGGCGCACCCTCCGCGTGTCAATCAAGACTCACTCAGCACTGTCAGAAAGGACAGTCCAAATGTGCCAAGGAAACGAAAACACATATGGGGGCTGTTTGTTTGTTTGTGCTATTGTTTTATTTTGTTTGACAAATAAAACTGTTTTTTTTTAAAGCACATATAACCTAAAAGGGGAGAGGGGACTGTCCATCCGTTCCCCACAAGTGAGGACTTCAGCTCCTGGGGCTGAACCTGGCCAATGAAAGGCAACATTCTTGAGTCGTGGAGCTCAACTCTTTTGTGGCACACTCTACTATTCCACAATACTGAATTCAACTTTTTCCAAAGCCTATTTTTTTTCTTCAGTGAAATATTTAGAAATGAGTATTTACTTTTATATCAGTCAATATCTACATTATATAATAAACCAAATGTGACATGTCTTAGAATCTAAAACTAAAAAACTTTTTAAAATTCCTACCCTAAACAAAGTATTTCTTTTCTTTTCCATCTGTTACTAAGATTTACTGGACTTTAAGGTTGCCTTTGTTTCAACTAACCAGAAGTTAAGAATTATATTGCTTAAAAAAAAAAAGATTTACTTATTTATTATGTATATAGTGTTCTGTCTGCGTGTATACTTGCACACCAGAAGAAAGCATCAGATCTCATTACAGATGGTTGTGAGCCGCCATGTGGTTGCTGGGAATTGAACTTAGGACCTCTTGAAGAACACTCAATGCTCTTAACCTCTAAGCCATCTCTCCAGCCCAGAATTATGATGTGTTTAATCCCAGCCCAAACAGTTGTCTTTCTGCTAACAAAATGCCAAAAGTCTGTCTCATTTTCATTATCAGTCTTATTTTTATGTGGCTGTCATCTTCTTAGGCCCTCAAAAGCCAAAGTAAAAACAAAATGAAAAGAAGAAAGTTCTGTGTTTTTTATTTTTTATCAGAGCTCAAGTAACTGCTCAAGTCCACTGAAATGGAAGCATGGTGCCCTCTGCATACATCACTTCCTGTTCCCAGAAGTCCATAGACCCTTTCGACATGTAGTCATGGTTCATTTTCTGGACATATGAAATTCCCATTAGTCATACAAACTAAGGTGAGTCTACATAGTATTTGTGTGTGGTGCATGTACATGTATGTACATGTTTGAGCATGTGCGTAGAGGTCAGTGGTCAACATCACGCGCCTTCCTTAGCTGCTCTCCATCACGGTCTCTCACTGACCTGGAGCACATTGGTCAGTGAGCTCCAGATATGTACTTGTCTGTACCCCAAGAACTCTGGGTAACAGATGTACACCACCTCTGAGATCTCTAATCGGTGCTTTGCCAACTGAGCTTGGTGGCACATGTCTTTAATCCCAGCACTTAGGAAACAGAGGCAATCGGGTCTTGGTAAGTTTGATGACATCTTGGTCTACAAAGCAAGTCCCAGGATAGTCAGGGCTGTATAGAAACCCTGCCTCAAAAACAAAAACAAAAAACAACAACAACTTTGCCATGATGTTGATGCTGTTGTCCCTGGTGATTCTTGATCTAGAATTTTCCCTACAAGTACCTTTTGTGAAATCATACTACAATTCTAAGAGATGTAAGAGATGAATTAAATAAAATGTGGTATAGCCATTCCGTAAACCACTAAGTAGCCTTTTAAAATGAGACAGGGATTTATAGCTCCCAACATGAAAACATAGAAAGTTTTTTATTAGAATAAGAAATGCATTAATTTTATTAAAGATAACGCTATCCTTTTTAAATGTATACTGGAAACACACTAACATGTTGAGATATCGAACATATTATAAAATATCTCTACAGACAAATATATAGATGCTGTTTCTAGATATACAGACCTCTACCACAGACACACACAGACACGGTCACATACACACACACACACACACACATTTGAGTGCACACTCAGCAAACATGACAGACCATCAATCTCACTATATCTAAGAGTACTTGAAGTATTTTTGTCAATGGTGTTCTATACATTTGAAATTTTCATTGCAATCACTTTGCGATGTATGCATCACTTTGTCATATTTTTAAGGGGAGACAAGTGCATAAATACGCACAGACTATTTCATAAAGCTTAGTTGTATCCATTTATTATTTATGTGGCTTACATACTGTCCTCTATCTTCTTTGTGCTTCACTATCTTCAAATAGTATTCAATGAACATGCATTTACCATCATAGTCAGAAAAAAAAAGGCAAAAAACAGAAACCAAGCTATTGCAAAAGTTTTCAATTCAGAACCAGACATAACGTTCTTAAATAATAAAAGGAAATGAGCTGTGCTTGATGCGGCCTTTGCTCTCACCTGTGATGGAGACCGCGAAGCTTACAGCTCTCAGTCAGCATCATCGTCACCTGAACTTCGGACGCTTGATCTGTATAAAGAAGAGACACAGCCTTGAATGACACTGTATTCAGGGCATTAACATTTTATCAGCAAATACCTTTTACTCCAAGGTAAATTTTCATTGTAAGTTATGAGTAAATCAAGAGATACAGCCTAAAGTTCCATTGCTGAATAGGTCAGCTTTCTCAAAAACTCCACAGATGACAGAAACTAAGAAAGGTTCCATAAGCCAAAGAGAAGAGGCAGCAGCAGATTGGAAAAGACACAAGACACACAGAGGGCTCATCCACTCGTCATAAAGATGCCATACAACTACTAGGGAAATACTGAAGCACAGATGGAGCCCAGCAAGATTATAAAAAGACTCTGGTTCCCACTACTAAGTGAAGATACCCAAACTGAACTAGGAGAGGCCACTTCCCATCAGACTAACACAGACAAATATTCAGTTGTCTGCCGGTCTGAGCAAGGATGTATGCAGACAGACTAATCGGCAGGCTTGTGGAGGTGGGTGGGAGAAGCCACACTAACTAACATGAGAATACACTTGCACTTGTATCATCACCAAATGTAGATCCATCAAGAGCCACATCGGCTCCCTGGAGTGTCTACAGAGATAGGTCTCCATGCACCGACAGTGGAAGTCATTAATTTAAAGATACATTAAATTTCAGAAGCAAAGTACAAAGGTCTGTGTGATCACTAAAAACAAAATTTCTTGGAAAAAAAAAATACCCAGGAGCATGTTTTTCCCTGACTCAAGGAAAGAGTCAAAACTCTTATGCTGGTTCCCTGGGATGAGATCACTTAGATTTTGCACCTCTCTGTACTATTTCAACTTTCTGAACTTACGAAGTCTTCTACTATGTAGCCTAGGATGGCCTCCAACTCTTGATCCTCCTGCATCAGCCTCCTACGCTCTACGACGACAGGCATGCTGCACTAACTCTATTTGTGGCTTTAGTACAGGTGACACACGGACTCAGTCTTTGAAAAGTGACACTGGACATCCATTAGCTCTCTGTATACAATTCTTAAACTTTAAAAAAATCCAAATTTTTCCCATAAAAAATGTGTTCTCTAAAACGAAACCCAAAAACCCAGAATTTATTCTTTGTAAACTACTATTTATCCAGCATGTGATAAGACGAAATAAAGCACACGACCCTGCGGGAAGTCTGCTGGCAGTATACAACACACACTGTTAACCAAAAACCACCAGGCTAAAGGATAAACTCAGTAGGGGCGTCTCCCGCTGTGCTTCCCTCAGCCCAACACCAGCCCTGACTGGAAGCTGAGGGCCCACTGTGTTCTCCGTTTCCCTCCAATTAGGGAGAGCACAGGAGTGAGAGGGAGGCCTAGCCATGACAACAGCTCTGGCTCAGAAGGCAAGCTTATCACAGAGTTACAGGATCTGTGCTGTGTTTTCTTATCATTATTATTTCCTGTTCAACCCTAAATCAAACTAATTTTGTGTGGAAAACTCTTTTGTTAATTCAGGATTCATTATGATCCACAGAGCATTTATAAATCCAAAAAATATCAGCATTAAAATAAAATATGTCCTTTAAAAAATAAGAAAACAAAAAGCCATTTTCTTTACTAAACTTGTGGCTCAAACCTCATATTTATAAAGAATAAAATATAAAAAGAGTCATGGACACCATCCTTCAAAACTAGTTAGAAAGCCCACTACAATCTAACAAAATATTAGATGTTTGGGGATCTAAGGGGAGTTGGTAAACAAAAACTAAATAAAATAGCAATTTAAGCCATTTATCTAGAAAAGGTAAGGGGAGTGTGAAGGGTTTTAATTATTTGCAGCTGCCTTAACTGGGCAATTTTGCTAAATTACAGGCAATAAATTCCAAGTGTTTTACTTAGACTAGTAAAACCCAAATTTTTAGAAATAATATACATAAGTCTTCCACCTTCCCATGTATGCCTTTAAGTAAATTTAGAAACAGTTATTATCATTTAACTTTGTAAATCTCAAAAAAAAAATGAGTATAAGTAAATTCCCCTCAATCTCTGCAAAGTGCTTAATTTCTTTTTCAGAAATTAGACTTACTGGTTGGGGAGAAGGCTTGGTCTGTGAAGCACCTGCTTCATGAAAGCACGGGGCACAAGGTTGATGGTGATGGTGATGTAAAAAACCAGCACTGTTGAGCATGCCCAGGTGGGCCCTGGAGCTCGTTAGCCAGTCTGCCCAGCCTAACTGGAAAGCCTGGGTCACAGAGAGACACCTGTCCCCAAAACAAGGTGGACTGGGCTAGAGAGACAAAAAGTTCTGGCAGCCGCATGGTGGCTCACACCATCTGTCCCAGGGGATCCAACATACTCCTTGGGGTCTGGGGTATGGTAAAAACACATACACGCAGGCAAAATACTCATATACATAAAATAAAATATTTAGAAAAGAAACAAAGCGAGAAAACCAAGGTGTATAGCACTTGATTAAAGAAACCTAAAGTTGACCCCTGGTACACTTGCTCACCCACAGGGGTGGGGTTAGGGAGTGGCAATGGGGGCAGGGATTGTGTCAGGCAGGCATTCCCTAGGATACTATACTGCATATAACAGAACAAGATGGAGAGGAAATGAAAGATAAACTGCATATATCTAAGGTACTGGGGATCTGAGGACATTTAACTGTTTTCTTTGTAATGTCTGTATTGAAAAATAATGGCAATATTTTCTTAGGTGGGATAAAGGATGGTATGAGAAAGTTTTACAGGACAAACCCAAAATTAGATACAGCAACAGTCAAGTTAAGAACATGCAATTTAACTACAGTTAAAATCATATCTAATGTTTAGTAAGTTAGAAAACAATTTTCTATACCTGAGGAGAAAAACTTAATCCTCAAAAGTGAGCCTCTGAGTTACACTAATTCCAAAGGTCACACAGAGACAGAGACAAAGCTTTACTAGACTGAGTCATCTACACGCAAACTATTATGAAAACAGCAAGTAAGAAAACCCTACCTTTAACTGTTTTTACAAATGTTTGCTTTTCTTTATTTGGATCTTTTTCATCTACTAAAATCCCATGGAAAATACGCCCAAAAGTACCTAAAAGAAAAAATAACAGTTAACGAGGCCATGTGATCATCTGTCCTCACATCACAAAGCTTTCTGCCAATGTCACCCAACATGATGGATATGGCAGTCCTTATTCTCGCTCCAGTGTAAACTGGACCAAAGCAGCTAAAAGCCATTTGGGTCTACAAAGCAACTTGCTTTGAGAAATCCCATATCTAAACTAAGTATATGAGAATGTTTTTCTTAACTGCACAGATTTATTAGTAAAATATTTTTATTTTAATCCTCTTTTTTTTCTTGTTTCCTTTTTTGGGGAGAGGTTGTGAGTCAGTGTCTCTCTGCATAGCCCTGGCTGTCCTGGATTCAAAAGGCTTTCTAATGAGATGAAAAATTAATTGCATGTTATTCTTTCACATAAGACGGTTTTTATGTTCATCCTTCCGTAATTTTAAAGAAATGCCTGAAATACTTTACATTGTTGTGGACATTAAACACACCCTGGGCTTTAATGTCTGTCACATTATGTATGTGCTCAAGTTACTGGTGCCCGTGTGGAAGGTCCCACTGAGGCACAGAGACGGAGGAACGTGGATGCTGGAGGCAGGAAGGCATTGGAGAAACTTCATGCCTCTGCACTGTCAAAGGAGCTCCTCCGTGGTACACAGTGGTACAGACCAGCTGTTTCCTCTTCCCCATACCCAGTCCCTATAACTAACCGGGTGAACCCATACTAAAAGCACATGTGCACACAGATCACTTGACTACAGGTCATGGTGCATAACAGTTTATTCCCTCATACACTGTCTGGATTATCTAGACATCTCTTTAATTATGTCTAATCTGACAGATGAAAAGTGGCCCATAAACTATTGTTTGGTTTGTATTTATCAGAGTTGCAGTGAACCTGACCAATTTACAAAATTTTAGCCAGCCATGTTTTCTTTCCTGAAAGCAAAAGTTCTAATAAAAAAAAAAAATTACGGTTCCAAAAACATCAAGAAAAACACCTGATTCCAAATTTCCTCAAATTATGAGCAAGTAACCTTGCTCCATTCTGTTTGGGGTCCCAGAAAACTGTAAAGAAAACCACTAATTCTGTAGGAAGTGCTCTTCAGACTGCAGACAGCTCTGAAAGCCAGTTATTCTTAGAAAATGGACAGCTGCAGCAGCAGCACTCACACACTGGAAAGGGAGGGGTGACACCTGCTTCCACTGAGGGCCATTTCCTTTAAGGGACTTAGCTGAGGCTAGCTTCAGGGGTCCAGCAAACAGAATGGATTCATATGACCAAAAACATTCCACAGCAAACGGCGGCAGAGGAAACAAGTTATCTGCCACCTAACAACATTAATAGTTCAGGGCAGTTACTTTATTGTTAATTTTTGTCCTCCTCTTTCACCATCTCCTTAATCAAGACCCTAAAACTCAAAACAGAAAGCAAGGACCTGCAAGATGAGGTGGAAGAGTACTGGATGTCAAATACAAACTCTGTTAACTCTTTCACGTGCGTCCTTTCATATCAGCTCTCAGCTAGTCTGAGTGATCAAGGCCACTTTGTTGTTAATTCTACTGTTGTGGAAACTCATTCAGCCAATAATTTTCTGGGTGCCAGTCCATTAGGGTGTGGTCTGAGGTACTACATGGGGACTGATAACTCTAAGATGCTGTGTGGTTCCTTTATGGTCACACAGGGGCTGGAATCGGAGTCTAACCCCAAAGCCCATCCATCCACTTGATCACCCACAACCCATGAGAGTAAAAAAATTGAACCAAATATTTCAAATACACCTGCTGGGAACTGATCACTTTAAAAAAGAATAAATAATAAAACAAACACCTGTAGATAACAAATGCTAGTCTGTGTTTTATCACACTTCAAAATTAAGATGCTCATCAAAGCTGTTAGGGCGAACCGAGTGAAGTCTAAAGAAAAGGATAATGAAATCTTCAAATCTGAAAATTTAGAGAAAATAAGTACCTTCTTGAAGTACATCTTTCAGTGTTATCCGTTCCCTGGATATTGCTATATCCTTCACCTTGGCTTTGGCCTCCAAAAGGGTGACACTCCGCAAGTCGTTCTTCTCTATCCTCAAGGTAGGATAACCTGAGGAGCCAACAAAGCCAGACCAAGCAATATAAATACCCTACTGTGGCCCTGGAGTCAGCTGGTTATTTATGATCTCAGGACTGAGGGCACAGCAATGAATAATGCAACAACATAAAAGCAAACAATGTACACACAAACCAGGAAAGCTACTTATGAAGGACACATAAGATGTTTAAAAAACAAAAAGGAACTGGAGAGATAGCTCAGTAGTTAAGAGAATTGTCTGTTCTTCCAGAGGACCCAGGCTCAATCCCCACAAGGCAGCTTACAACTTTTTAACTCCAGGTCCAAGGGATCAGACACCCTCACACAGACATACATGCAAGAAGAAAAAAAAAATCAAAGCACACGAAATAAAAATAAATTAAAAAATATTAAGGAAAACATTGCCACCCACCACAATACTACCCCCAAATGTCTAAATAAAGTGAAAGAAAGAAAAGCTAAAAACATAATGACTACTTGAATGCCTTTAAGACAAACGACATCCTCTGATTTACAGACTTTAATCCCTCTTATGTAGTTTTCCTTCCAAATGATTTTCAATATAATCATGTAACAAAAGATCTTCTCAAAGGAAGAGATATCTGAAAAGGCATTATTTAATAACATACATCATCAATTCGATCACTTGCGTTTGTACTCCCACAGCCTAGCCTGGGGTTCAAATTTAAGTTCATTTAATTTCCACCCATTCTCAATACAATGACAACAAAAACAGAATTTACAGCCATAAACTAAAGTTCTCATGACAAGAAAATAATTAGGATAAAAGGAAGAACCACTATGGACAAACAGAAACTGAAATGGCATTTCTAATGACTTACTACCTTTGATAGATAGCAAAAAGAACGCAAGGAGGAGGGATGGGCAAGGCTAGAGGACGGGAAAGGAGGAAACCATGCGATGACATCTTAATTATTAAAAAAAATAAATGGGGAGCTGGAGAGATAGCTCAGAGGTTAAGAGCACTGACTGCTCTTCCAGAGGTCCTGAGTTCAATTCCCAGCAACCACATGGTGGCTCACAGCCATCTATAATGAGATCTGTTGCCCTCTTCTGGCATGTAAACATACATGGAAGGAATGTTGTATACATAATAAATAAATAAATCTTTAAAATAAATAAATAAATAGCTGATGGATGGAGCGTGATGAGCATCAGTGGCTGCCAAAGGACTATATGAAGGCACTAAAAAATTTCCTAACAGTTGTAGTCTGGCAAAGCCTGACGCAGTGATAAGCCATTTTCACATGTTTAATTCTACCTGAAGTTCTCTGAGTGTCTTGGATCTCTGCTATGTTCTATTCTGTTGCCTTGAAAAATTCTTGGCCAATATATCTGAAGTTTTGGGGTTTTTTTTTTCCTGCCCTCTTTTCTTTTCTTTTGGAGACAAGGTCTCACTAGAACTCATCATCTGCCTCAGCTTCCCAAATATAGGGGTATGAACCACTATGCCCCATTCCTTTTTTGTTATTAGCTACTATTTTCTTTTGAAAATAGTGAGGATCTCACTATGTAGAGCTGGTATTCCTGGCTGGTGTGGAACTATGTAGAGCTGGATGGCCTCAACTTTACAGAGATACACCTGCCTCTGCCTCCTGAGTGCTAGGATTTAAAATGTGCACCACCATGTCTGGCCTTCCTTTTTTAGTTATAAAACAAATGTATTTCTATTGGGCTTTTTTTTCTCTCTAAGAATTTCCTTCTTTTTTGCTTTTTTTTCTTTTTTCTTTCATCTACTGAGCTTTTTAAACAGTGTTTTATGATGGCTGGAGAGGAAGAGGTTAAATTCCCAGCACCTACATGGCAGAAACTGGTCCCAGGAGATCCAATGTCCTCTTTTGATCTCTGCAGGCACTTTACGCCCATGATCACATATACACATACAGGCAAAACACTCATACATATAAAATAAAAGTAAAGGTTAAAAAGTTTTAAGTGTTTTGTTTTCATCATCTATTAATAATGAATTATCTGGTTCTTTATGGTAATGTTCACAATTCAAAACAAAAATTAAAAATTTCATATTAATGATAAATTTTTAAGATGTAAATATACTTTTAT
Organism: Alexandromys fortis; assembly: GCF_014885135.2. Lineage (NCBI taxonomy): Eukaryota > Metazoa > Chordata > Mammalia > Rodentia > Cricetidae > Alexandromys > Alexandromys fortis. Next base: position 3,756,336 of record NW_026067915.1, on the reverse strand, counting down.
TGTCTTTCTTAAAAAATTTATCATATATAGTAACTGAAGTATCTATTGATAAAGTCATATGTGCAGGCAAGAACAAGCCCTAATCAGCAAAACCTGGTGTGTAAACATTAAAACCAATGGCGTGTCTTTCTGTGCAGGTATGACATTCATATCTACCATGGCATTTTCATGAAGGGCTCTTTTTATTTCTTTCTTTCTAGAGAGTGACAGTAGGTGCTGCAATGATTTCTCTTAAGTTTCTTGTCATCCCCTCTTTCTTGACACAGTGAAAGAAATAAACTATGCAGAACTGGCCTCTCTGCTCCTTGGTGTATCATTTATCTTCTTCCTCTGCTCCTTTATTACATAATAACTACAGCCTTTATTAAATTCAGGCTAATTATTTTGGGTTGGAATATCATATCCACAGGTACAAAACATCTGTTTGCAGCATTTTTTCTACAGCTAAGTTTTATCAGTGGATTTGAAGAGGATTTGGGCTAGCTAATGGTAAAGCCTCCATTTTCCTTTGTTCTTAGGGTTTTCATCAATCTTTCATAAATCAAAGTATTTTGTTAAGGACTGTAAATCAAAGACTATTATTACATGCATATTTCATATCACACTGTATATAATAAATCTGTCAATTAATTATTTTTAAAAAAAGAATTGCTTTAGCTGGGTGGTGATGGTGCATGTCTTTAATCCCAGGACTTGGGAGGCAAGCAGATCTCTGAGTTTGAGGCCAGCCTGGTTTACAGAGCAAGTTCCAGGATAGTCAGGGCTACACAGAGAAACCTTATTTTATCTTGATACCTCCCCCAAAATTAAAATAAAATAAAATAAAATAAAAATACTCCCAAATACATAACACTGACGTGCATGAAAATAAAAATGGACCAGGAATGTTGGCCGCTATAAGGTCAATCAAAGCTATGTGCTAGAGTTCCAGGCTAGCCTGAGCTAAAAACCAGTTAGGCAACATTCATAAAAATTCTGTTAATAAGAAGGAAATTAAGGGGGCCTGGGGAAATGGCTCAGCAGTTAAGAGCACTAGTTGTTCTCTCAAAGGTCCTTAGTTCAATTCCTAGCAATCACATGATGGCTCACAACCATCTATATAGTGGGATCTGATGCCCTCTTCTGGCATAAAGTTGTACATGCAGACTGAGCACTTTGATTCACAAAAACAAATAACTCTTTGAAAGAATCTTTTTTTAAAAAGAAGGAAATTAAGGCTCAGGAGATGGCTCAGTAGCTAAGAGCACTCAATACTCTTCCACAGGACCCAAGTTCAATTCCCAGAACCCAAATCAAGTAGTTTTCACCAGCATTTGTGTGGACGTGTGCACACATGCATACACACACACATACACACACACACACACACACGTTTAAAAAAATTAAGAATCTAGGGGGGCTGGAGAGATGGCTCAGTGGTTAAGGGCATTGTCTGATCTTCCAAAGGTCCTGAGTTCAATTCCCGGCAACCACATGGTGGCTCACAGCCATCTGTAAAGAGGTCTGGTGCCCTCTTCTGGCCTGCAGACACGCACACAGACAGAATATTGTATACATAATAAATAAATAAATATTAAAAAAGAAAGAAATAGCAGCTTGGTTAGAATCAGGACTGTTTTAAAAAAAAGAAGCTAGGGATGTCACTCAGTGATAAAGCACTGTGGCATGTGTGAGGGCCCTTGGGTTTGATCCTAGCACAGTGGGGGGGGGGGGGACTTAAAATTCCATGTACATAACCAATGGTAACTAGCTTGTATTAAGATTTGAAAACAGCATAAAGGACTGGTGGACTGCTCCGTGACACGGAATATGGTCAGCATGCTGGAGACTCTGGGCTCAATCTCCAAGAGCAGGTGAATAAAACCAATTGCAAGTTCCTATGTGTTCCATGGAAATATTAACTCATTCCCTAAAACTACCTAAAAACCTTCAGTTTGGATTTGTAGAGAATTGATTTATTAGCTCTTTTAATATCATTAAAAAGCTCTTTTAATATCATTCCAAAGCAGAATTAGCTCTAACAATATTTATATTAAATACTCCAATTTTAAAATGTTTTATTCAATGTTCTAAGAAACGAAACTTGAAGATCAAACCAACTTTAGAACAAGTTAGATAATTCCACAAATACACTAACTATATTAGGGCCACTGACAGAGACCATACGAGATTTGAAAACAGCTGTAGAATTAAATTAACTCTTACTGGTGATGGGAGTTGCATTGTTGGGTGTGTCAGCTCTCAGATACTGAGTCGTCTGCGTGGATGGCTGAGACAGCCCTTGGGAACTACTGCTGGCGCTGATGCTGCAAATAATTTTAGAGAGAAAAATTTGGCAAGTGAATCTCAGTAAGAAATTTCTTTTGCATACGTATAAAATACATGTTACTTTACAACCTGCCTAGAATTCTCGTAGATAAATGCATTCATCCCTATCAGTATTTCATTCTGAACTCCTAAGCTACTTCACTATACATGGTTCAATTTAGTCTTTTATTTGTACCTTCAAAATGACCAAGCATGTCATCATAGCAAAACTGTTCAGAAATGTAGGTGGAAGTCCTCAGAGAGCAGTTCTGAACCTCACACAGGGTATGTCAAGGAACTATTGGCTCACCTCTCTAGAGAAGAGCCCATACCATTCAGCTGGACTGGCTTTCAGAAAAGAGAAACAAGTTCCTTTAAGAAGTGGCCCAAATCATATGGATTTGAGAGGAAGTGGTCACGGTCTACATCAGTGTGCCATGTGCAAGCGTAGGAAGCAGCATCATGTCTGACTCGTTTCCCCTCTTCACCTCCCCTCACCCCACTTCCTTGGAATTCACAGTTCTCATATCTCTAGTACTTGAAACCATACCCAAGTAAAAGGAGACCCTGAGGCAGTGGGTGCAAATCTTGTTAGTTAGATATCTGCAATTACTATAAATCAATGGCTCCCAAACCTTTTCTGTGGGTGATCTTGTCCCTGGTCACCCCTGGGTACATCCTGACCTTACTGCCTTATTTTAAGTTGGTAGCCGAGGGGAAGTAAACCAGAGAGACTCAGCATAGACAGAACCCCTGTAACTACAGAGGCAGTAAAGCCAACAAATTTCCTACGTATGAACAAAGTTTGGACTGACTGCTCTTTGTGCCTTATCACTGCATTCTCAAAACCTAGTGATTGCAATGAAACTCGTGATCAACTGCCATATGATCTAGAACACTTACACATGTACTTGTATTTTGTCAATTTCAAGAGTCACACACATGTGAAAACCATAAAGACATAAAATATCCACACAATGAGTGCTGTAAGCTCTATGTAGTCTGTTAGAGCTAATATAATTTTGAATTATTATATTGTGGTTAAAGTGAGATAGGGGTGTCCTCTGACAAATATTTGGAAAGCATCTGTATACACAGCCATCTTGCTGAGCACATCCTCCGTCTGAAATGCCTGTGTCTAACGGGATGCCCTCAGCACGCTGTCCCTGGACATGCTCACATTTCAGATTCCTATCTTCCTGTGAGCCTGCAGCCAGCTTTGTTTCCAAGCAACTTTGCTGAGGGGACTTTCAACCCAGAGAATCTAACAAAGATTTGTCAGGACATCATGTGGTTGGAGTTCTGGAAGTTATTAAGTAGTGATTTAGGTGAGTTTACATATGTAGTTGGTCATAAGCAAATGAAAAACATAAACCTTTAAATCATAATTGCCAGCACCACCAGCTGCACAGCTTAGGCAAACTATTCCATCCTTCTGGAGCCTCACACTCTCTGGGGACAGAAGGAACATAAAGCGACTCCCAACAAGACTGCTAACGGGGTTCCATGGAGGATGTGCGGGTACAGCCCTGAGGACGCTGCTCAGCCCTCAAACACACACTTATAAACCATCACTATTTTACCCTGAGGAATACTGTGCATCACGTCCCCAACCTTAGAATCATAAGGACCTACAGGGTACATGCTTTTGCTGAGCACTTCAAGGATCCCACTGAAGGCTAATTTGTTAGAAGTTCAGTATTTGGTACAGCAGGGGAAGGGCTGCATCTCAAGGGCGAAGCAGATGAGGAATTTCTCCTCAGAAGTGGAGCGAGAAAACCTTCCTCACAGGATTTCTGTGAGGCTCAAATTTATGATGGATGTGAAAGCTCAACAAAATGTCCTGCAAGCAATGGTACCTACGGCTGAATAAACTTCAACAACTGGACACTAGGTGGCACTCCTGGGTCATCTAAAAATGTTCAAGATTGTGAGTGGTCACGCAGCCTTAGGGCCATCTATGTCAGACTTTCATTTCCTTAAGATATTAGGGTGAAATGCCCAAGAAAGGAATGAGCAAAGCAATAGTGGAGAGAGAAACATTTTTTGGAATCAAAAACTTACTATTATAAGAAAAGCAAGGTATAGTCGGAGGCCTGCCCCAACATCCAGTAAAGCCCACGCCTTCAAAGCTACATCACAAGAGGTAGTAAACAGATTAAAATGTGTATTTGCTAACATTTAATAGTTTAAGACTATTCTAAATAAATCTGATTTTTATAAGCAAGTAGGCATCCTGGTTTAGAATAAGCTAAGAATTTGGACAGAGATCTTCAAAATACTAAATTCTTACTCTATTCTTAGTGAGTCATTGACTCAATAAATGTTTATCAAGTGTCTATGAGGTGACGGGTGCTGCTCTGGCTGCTGAGGACACAGCAGTGAACACGAAGTAGTTTCCCACCCGATTTACAGCTGGGACTTCTTGGTGGAGGCCTCATTGAGGCAGACCATAAACTCCATGGGGACAGTTAAGTGCCCGTTCACTCTGCCCTCTCCAACACCACCAGTGCCTAGCACAGTAAGCCCCTGACCCCCATGTGAGCCCAAATCACAGTGAGTTAACCACTCGCTGATGCTGACGGAGACGCCACATTCACCGAGTGGGAAGACATAACCCAGGCAGAACGTTTGCTTCTGACACGAGCGGCTGACACTTGATGAAAAAGGAATTACTCAGTATAGATTGACTTTCCCGCTTCTCTTCATTCTTCATTCAAATGGGTGTCCTGGACAGTTTTTGTCAAGATAGAGTTGTTTCAGAAGAGGGAAGTCAATTGAGAAAATGCTCCATCAGACTGGCCTGAGGCAAGCCTGTAAGGCATTTACCTGATTAATGACCCCTGTGGGCGGGCCCAGCTCACTGTGGGTGGTTCCATTCCTGAACTGGTGGACCCAAGGTGTCTAAGAAAGCAGGCTGGGCAAGCCAGTAAGTATCCTCCTTCCTCCATGGATTCTATATCAGTTCCTGCCTGGATGTCGGTCTGGGATTGAGTGTGATCTGCGAGTTACTAACTGAAATAAACCCTTTCCTCTCCAAATTCTTTTGGTCATGGTGTTCTATCACAGCAATAGGAACTCTAAGCTGGCTGCAGTGGATACATAGAGAAACCCTATCTCAAAGAAGAAGAAAACAAAAGAAACTCTAGTACTCTGTCTATTACTATGTATGCCAGTCTGTTAAAGCATTAAGGTAAAAACGAATACAGGAAAAACAGACACACTTTGCCACTGGTAAGGATGAAGGCAGTGGGATGCTGGAAAAAAATGGAAAATAGGAAAATGAAAATACCGCCAAATAACACATCCAAGCATCGCATATGCAAAGAACTGATTTCTCAATCTCTGACAGGGAGGCCACAAAGAAGACAGCTGCAGGCTCATCTCTCTGGGGGAGACAGACACTCTGCCCCTTCAGGACAGATTCCCCTGGTGTAACAGACTGCAGATCAGTTTGCTGGGTTAGGAGACGGAAAGTCACATGTATGGGCTCCATGGGTCCCTGATGAGAACACACCTCAGGGTAGCTACATTCTCCGCCTGTAAAGAAACTCTATATGTAACAGGTCACTGGCTCCTGCGTGCTCACAATGAATGAGCTATCTACTGCCCCAAGAGTTCACTGCAGTACAGGTGCCCGCTAGCCTACCAGGGAACAGAGCCTGGCATGCAGCAAGCATGTTATGTAACTACAATACAGAAATGATCAGAATGCAGACTTCCTGCTTTGCACAGGTCATAATGGTACAACCCCAGAAGTCACCGTCTTTAAGTCTGTTTCTGGGTCTTGATTACACAGTCAGCAAGAGGACTCTGCAGAGAGGAGCAGCAGGTGTCTCTTCAGTGCTGTCAGAGAGCTGCATAGGAACCTGGGCACCACCATTAGCTTGCCTGGCGTGTAGGCAGTGCTAGGAGGAGCCACGATTAGCACACCACACCTTTCTGAGAATGAAATCACCATGGCGGCACTTGCTGCATTTGGGGCTGAGACCTACTACCCCTCTAGCATCATTTCTCTAAACCCCACAATCTTTGCTTTACAGGTGAGGAGGCTAGAAGACTAATCACAGAAGAGCTGGACACAGATACAGACAATCGGGCCCCAGAGGCTAGCTCTTAACTACTAAGCTATGCCCTTAGTAGCAATAATATAAATTGCTTTTATTCAGACAATATCTAGAAACCTAGAGAGTTTGAAGCTCCTACTTGTGTGGAGACTACTTACTTAGCAGGAAGACACAAACATTTCGTGGAATCTAAGTTACAGAACAATTTCAGCCTGTGTGAATTCATGACCTTAAAACACATATCAGCAATCAAGAAAAACACAACTCTATGGGCATCAGAAGAGATCTGTTAATTGGGTCTAACAGTATGTGCCTGTTAGGAAGTGGAGGCAGGAGGATCAAGAGTCCAAGACCAAGACCAGCCCGGGTTCATGAGACATTGCCTCAAAAACACACAACAAATAAACAAAAGACACACCTAAGTGTGACTTCTGACTATCCACCCTGCTCTTCAGTGACTCCTGTGGCTTACACCATCTCTCAAATCATATACAAAATCATATACATAACGCTTTTATCCCCTCAACTGCTTCCAAATGTCAGTTCATCCTCTGTTAAAACAATGAACTCCATTATCACAATGTATACCAAACATTCTGAAACATAGCATCTGCTATCCTAGCTAGCTGTCAACTTGAGACAGTCTAGAGTCATATGAAGGAGTCTCAGTTGAGGACTGCTCAATCAGACGAGCCTGTGGCTATGTTGATGAGGAAATTAACCACTGATACGAGTGGGTCCAGCCTACTGTGAGCATCAACCCAGGCAGGTGGGCCTGAGATGTACAAGGAAGTTAACTGGACAGGAGTGAGAAAGCCAGGCAGTTAGCATCCGTTCCCCATAGTTTCTGCCCCAGGTTCCTGCCTTGATTTCCCTTAGTGACAGACTGTGACCTGAAAGTGTAAAATGAAATGAAGCCTTTTCTCCTCTAACTTGGTTTTAGCCAGAGTATTTACCATGGCAACAAAAAATCCAACCAGAGCACCTGCTTTTCCTCTAACTTGTTTTTGATCAGTGTGTGTTACCACTGCAACAGAAAAGCCAACTAGAGGACCTACTTCTCCTCTAACTTGGTTTTGGTCAGAGTGTGTTACCATGGCTACAGAAAACCCAACCAGAGCCCTGCATGTGTACCACTGCGCTCCATCACTTCTCTTCTTTCTCTTCCCAAGGAAGGGAAGGAACACAACGAAGACAAAGTACTTAGGAGTACTGCATCCATCCGGCTCCCTGGCCTTTCCGGATCTTGTTTATAAAGGAATGTTTCCCTTTATACCTTTTACAGGTCTACCATACAGAGTTAGGACTCTGAGTTTAGGGAGAGGAGACACTGCTCTCTGCCTGGAAAAAGCTTACAGTGTTGTTATAGGAAATCTGGAGTATGAATTATGGGTTTAGACTGGCAGAAAGTACCCATGGCCCCAGTATGAACAAAAGCTCTGAAGGGCAAGGTGCAAGGCACACAGTGAGGGGAAAGGAATCACCTGACAAGGTGCAACTAAGGATTCAGCAAGGGTGGTAGCAAGGGTTCAAAGTCAAATACAATGCTGAGAATGTCTTAGTTGGTGTGTAGGAGGCACTAAGGATTGTGGGTTGTGAGCACGCATCTACCATTCCATCTTTACTTCTCATTGCGTTGTGGCTACAGCGTCATCTCTGACTCACCCAGGTTAGGCAGGCACCTTCTGTATTCCCACACTACATTATACATATCACAATAATCAATTCTATACTGTAATTATGAGTTGACATCAAAGAACCTTGATACCACGAAGTGTATCATTAATCTTTGGTAATCCCAGCACTTAGTGTGATTATCTATCCAGGGTATCTCTACTTTGCTATGCATTAGGATCATCCAGAAAACTTTAGAGCACAGCAGATACCCAAGTGGGGAGGGAAGGCAGGTGGGGGGAGGGAGGGGTAGAGAGAGGGGGTTGGAAGAATCCAGAAGGAAGGAAGGAAAGGAACAGTTTCAAAAAGGCAATTGGAGCCTGGAGGCAAGTCAGGATAATGGAGATGAAAAACATATTTGACCACTACTTCTCCCTACGTTATAACTCCACAGAATTTAAAAGATAAAAATAAAAGCAGGAAAACATAAAGAGGGTAACCAAGGCATCTTATTTCCTCTTTGCTGGGGCTTGATCATCCTCCCTTCTCCCCTGCACTGGTGTGTCTGGATGGGGGTTGGGGGGCACTCATGCACATGACAAGCAACTGATTTTATTTTTTCTTTTCCCAAAACATGTACAATACCTGTCATCCAGTTCAATCCTTTTCATACTATGAAGGTGCAAAACGGCTAATATTATTGCTACAAGAAATATTACTGCACAACAAACTCCTACACTGATATAAAACACACGCGTGGAAGTAGTTGGAGCTGCATGTACAGGATCATCTGAAACAAAAATGAAAAGCACATTAGGCTTTTTAAACAAAGCTGAAGGCGTGCTCTGTCCTAACACAGTGAGTACTCGCCATTCCTCACAAAAACCCACATTTCATCACACTCATTCTTTGATAAAAATCAGAAACTCGCAGTGTGGGGCTCACGCAAATTTTGGTGTCTTTGTTACAGTTTTAAGAAAAGATTTAAAATTTCTGATTAATAAAAACCATAGACCCTCAAAGGGGGCATAAAATGCCCCAGTCCTAAGACATCGGCAGAGTTGTCCCACAGAATGCTCTGCAGGAAAGCAAAGTTCCACCGCATATTCACAGAAACAGAAATGGAATATTCCATCTAGCACAGTTGCCACTGGCCACCTTGGCTATGTGGCATGAAAAACAACTAGAGCAATTTTATACCATGCTAATGAATTTACAACTTTGAGACTACATGGGGCTAATAGTCACCCAGCTGGGCAAACAGCACAGATTTTTTTTTTTAATCAATAAATATTATTTTGCTTCTTTGATTTTTTTAAAAGGTTCTATTGATTAAATATGATTATACCTGGCTAATGTTATTTTAAGAAAAGAAACACTTCAGGAATACAAAAATTAATTCAATGCATAAAAGATTATACCACAAACACAGCACACACTCTCCCTCCCTCCCTCCCTCCCTTCCTCCCTCCCTCCCTCTCTCCCTCCCTCCCTCCGTCCCTCCCAGGCTGATCAGAGAACAGCAGAAGGCAAACTGTGAAGGGGCTCATAGACACAGAAGTATACATATTATGAGCAGAATGCTGAGGCAGAGCTGCACGTGTTTCACATCGACCCCATCTTAAAGTACCCAAGGAATCGAGTTTATTCCAAACGAGACCGGAAGTCACTACAAGGTATCAAGCAAAGCAGAGACACACGCAGTGGCCTGACGACTGCATGCTGTGTGACCCAGCTGCAGAGGAAGCAAGAGCAGAGCTGGAATGAATGAGAACGTTACTAGGCCCTCTGATAGAGAGGCTACCTAGGCTTTGCTGGGAGAGCTGGTGAAGGCACCAAGCGAGTAGAGTGAAGCAGAGTCACAAACTTACAGGGCTCAAAGCAAAAGGCAGCAAAGCTGTGGCTTAAGAACCCATTGATGCTACCTTTAAGAAGCTATAAAAGAAACAGGTTGGAGAAGCTTGAGAAATAACTCTTGGATATTTTTTTCCTTGTATATAAGTTAAGTTTGAAATTACCAAGTGAAGATGTCAAACAAAAAAACAGACAAGCACTGGGTAGTGGAACCAGCTCAGTGGGTAAACAACTTGCTGCACAAGCCTGGCCATCTAAATGTGGGACCCACATCAAGGCCAGGTGCAGCAGCGTGCACTTATAATCCAGCATTCCTACAGCAAAACCAGCAACCAAACAATTAAACTTTGAGAAAAAAATCCAAAAGGTCAATTCAGGCAATCAAGTGGGATGGCTAGCTGTGCCTAGGTGAAGACAGGACTCCTGAGGGTTTCGGCATGCCAAGGGAGAGTAGCAAAGTCTTGGGAGGGGTAGAAAAGAGCTAAGGCCTACGTGGACAATGTGACTCAAGCAGTGTCCAGAGCTCCTGGGCAGGCTGTCCACGTGCACTCTGTCCAGCCACTCAGCTTCCGGCAGGCGAAGCTGCTCCTCCTCCTCACTGAAGTTCAGCTGTCAGAACCCAGCTGTCCTGCAGGTCTCAGGCACTTTCCTTAGACAGCTGCTGTCTCTATCCTTTAGAGGAGATTAAATGCCCCTCCTCAGGGTTTCCAAAGTCCCTTGTACTCTCTGGATCTCTCAGCCTACCATGCTGGGCTGCCATCACCACCTAATGCCTGTTCCATCTCCCCTGGAACACTCTAAGCACCTAACAGCTAGGCTGTTTGCTCATTTGCTTCTGCCTCAGTCATATATATCATCCTGGTCATTGTAGACTCAATAAATGTTGAATAGAGGGGTAAAAGGTGGAAGGAAAAGAGCAAGGAAGAGAGGGAGGCCAACACTACTACATTGATCTTACTAAGAAATACCCTAAAAGCATTAAAAAAAAAAAAAAAAAGCACCAGAATTTAAGTAAACTCGGGAGGCAGTGGCATTTAAATTTTTTCTTTTCTTCCTTCTCAGAGATAAATAGTCTAGCAAGTACATAATCTCTGACATTATTTTGCCTTTTAAAAAGCTCTACTTAATTCCTAGCACTGCAGAGATAGAGAAATGAGAATCAAAAACTCAGGAGGCAATGAGCTCTCAACAACACAGAGCTCCAGAGCAGTCTGAACTAGTATGTGTTGGTCTGCCTGTCCCATTCCGCCCAAAGTATGTGTTGTATCTGTCTCTCTCTCTCTCTCTCTCTCTCTCTCTCTCTCTCTCTCTCTCTCTCTCTCTCGGTGTGTGTTTGTATGTTATATGCAGGTATTTATATGTGTGCACATGTATAGAGACCAGAATCTGACCTTCAGTATCTTCCTCTATCATTTCCTACCTTACTTTTGGAGACAGGACCTCTTGCAGAACCTGGAACTCACTAGCTGGCCAGCGAGCTCTGAAGATCTGACTGTCGCTGTCCCTCTTCCACCTCCCACCTTCCCACGCCACACAGTGCTATGTTACAGGAGTATACCGCAGCACCCGGCTTTTACATGGGTGCTGGAATCGGAACAAGTCTTCATGCTTGCGTAGCAAGCACTTTACCAACTAAGTCACCTTCCTCTCTCAAAATAAAAAATAAATTAAATAACATAAATTTGCATTTTCACCTAGATTAAATTAGCTGAAGGCTGGGTCCAAACTACGAGTCAGATTCTCTAACACTGTGCTAATGAAGGTATTACACATTTTTTTTTTAATATTTGTTCCTTTATTAGGCCTACCTGAGAAAAATCACAATATAAAGTCTTGCTCCTGAAAGGCATCTGTTAGTTTGTCAGTGCTGTAAAAGATGTATGAGTTTCAATTCTCAAAATCCTCAATATCCTGACAGCTTCAATTGGGCTACAAATCAATCCACAGAACCCCAGCAGAATAAAGAGCAAACTAACATCAACACTGGAGCAGGCATCAAGCTCCATGCAAGCACACTCACGTGCTCACACACTCACATGCACTCTTCACTCTCATGATGGAGAAAGGTAACACAATAACACTTACAAATAGTTCTGCTAGTGTTTCTGTCCAAGGCTGAAGTTTTTACTTCTTCAAGTTCTGGATTAAAAAGGAAATAAAAGGTACTTCAGAAATGGCTTTCCATAAGAATCCTTACACACTAACACATCTTCAGAAATGGCTTTCCATAAGAATCCTTACACACTAACACATCCTCTGAACACGAGGTATTCGCTGTGAGACGATGAAAACTACTGTCCTTCTATGGTCATCAGAGCCATCACCAGTAGAGAAACAGCCTGTGCTGGTCACTTACAGCTTCCCAGTGAGATAGGTTTCTGTGGTGAAGAATGTAGAGAAACCCACACACTTACCGTCTTCACGGAAACTCACGGCACAACCAGCTCAGTGGAAAGACTCTAGAATTCTAGAGAAGGAAAGCTTCCTGATCCCTAATTCTCACCTAAAGATAAAGAAACTTGCAGGGAATAATAGCTCTTAGCATTCCACAAAGCACAGGGGTGCTTGCTAATGCAGTTGTGGACAAATTACGACCACACATTAAGAAGGTTAGGTATATAGTAAATCTAAAATAGAAGTTTTCAAAAGTCAGGCATGGTAGTGCATGCCTTAATCTCTGTTACCAAGGGGGATCACAAGTTCTAGGCTTGACTGGATTAGGTAGTGAGTTCAAGGCCAGAATGGATAACTTAGCAAGATCCTGTCTCAAACAAATATGCTAAGATAGAATTGGAATACAGCTCAGTGGCAAAGCACTCTCCTAGCACACCGAATTCAGCCCTAGTATCCATCCATCCATCCATCCATCCATCCATCCATCCATCCATCCTCCATCTTGACTAGTTATACAAGTCCAGGTAGCCTCTTCAAGGCCTGGTGTCCTCATGCCAATCACTTAACGATAAGGTTGGAGTAAAACCTCTATAATCCCCATAGGCTTTAAACTTACATCAAAGTAGTTATATAACTCAGAGAACTAGAACTGCACCAAAGCTAAGGGTGCTATTTTTTTTTTAAAAATGTCTCTATTCAATGCAATATAGCTTCTTTGTTGGTATGTGTCTTGACATTTGCCACCGTAACTCGCTTTTTGACCCTGCACGTTTGAATAACACCCAGCACTAATTTTAATTGGCAAATTTGTAAACACAGTTTCACAAAGAAGTCAAGAACCCGGATTTGCCCCTTAGCTGCAGCACTTTGTCTGAGCCTGGCCAGGTTACTCAGATCTTCTGAAAACACACCACCTGGAGCTGATGTAAGGATATGTGGTTTAGTGCGGGTAACACTTACAGACCACAGAGAGCACTGAGTGAGTTTATGGTTTGGTTTGTTTCTACCTTAAACAGTAAACAGTTTGACGTATTTGTAAATTCAGAAACTTTACCTCTGGGCTACATGGAGATTAGATAACCTTTAAGAATTCTTAACATCTCAAAACTCAGCCTTGGTGTGCTAGAACTCACTGATCTGTGGTGACCCAAAGAGGTAATAATTATTAAGTACCCACACATGACATCCTAATTCTAGGCTAGATTGAATTACCCTTTAAACCCTCTCTGAAACAGCATCATGAATATTTTACAGATGAGGACCTAAGCCTCACAAGGTATAATAACTTATCCCCCTTCCTGAGAAGAGCAGAGATATGATCCCAACCGGGCCCACATGACCCCCTAAAGTGAAGCTCCTGCAGAAGCCAAGTTCATCAAGCAAATGCTTAGTCACAGCTGCTGTGGCCCCTATGGAGTTTATTTTCCTTCTTTACCCGTCAGTCATACAGGATCCACTTCACACATCTAATGGAAACATTCAGGCAATTCTACAGGCAGAGAACCAGAGGCTGAGTGAGGTTGAGATTCTGGCTACATACTACCTGGGGTTACCCCAGGATCTCATCAACTTGTGTGCTTTCCTTTTCTCACAACTACAATAAAGACTTGGTCATAATTAGTCTGTAAACAAGCACCACCATCTTCTATGGACCTCTTATTTACATGAAACACGTGTTGTTAAATACAATCCTTACTTTTGTAGCACATTTTCCTTCGTTTAAAATTTAAGACTGTGAAGTTTTTGGAAGGATGTACTGTCAGGTTGAGCTGCATTAGTATCATGACTTCAGAGTCTACTTTGCCGGTACAGGAAAGCTCGACCCGAAACACTGTTTAAAAGAAGAAAGAGAAAATACTTCAGTGTCCTAAAAATCAGGATCAATGCCCCAACAGTACCATTCAAACGTTTTCATTTATTTCTGCTCTCAAATAAAACAAACAAACACATTTAAATAAGTGGACCAGACAGAAGCTTTCGGAGACTGCATCACCTCAGTTCTGGCCATTTATATTCCTCTCATTGTAGATACAGAAGAGTGCTGAAGAGGAAACAAAACAGAGATGAAGGGATGACAGTCAAGCCTTCTTGAGATTTTGAACATGCTAGTTTGTTGTATGTATTCTGCTTTCCAATATACTGAAGCAAACCCTGCTGACCTTACTAGTCTCACAAGCAACAGTAACAAAATTACACGGTAAGTAACGACTATGCAGTACCAAATGCAGTAATATATCGCTCCAGGCCTTGGAAGGATGTAAATGTCAGGAAGGCAGCATATGTGCTGCTGTCTGCGGGGCAGACATGAGATGCACAAAATAAAACACGTCATCACCATATTCCTAGAGCAGGGGCATCCTTTCCTGCTGTCTAGCTAACAAGGTGGGGGGAAACCAAAGCCACACTGAACTGGGTGGCAGGAGAGTTCCTGTTGGACTTAGAGCTATGACATACAGATGAGCAAATACAAACATTAACACACCATCATGACAAACAGAGACATAGTAAGAGCATGTTTGGAAGTACTCTCTGTGGAAAATGTGTATGTATATTTAGGGATCACATTTAAAAATTATCTTATCCAAAAGAGAAATTACTCATAAGTACCCCTTAAAAAATAAAAACATTGTTACTGGGGTAAATTACAATAAATCTATATAAATTACAATAAATCTATAAATGAAACTGACAAATTCTTAGCTAGGAATTAAAAACAACACTGCCCTTCTAAATAGGATTAACTTTAAAAAGTTTTCTAGCGATGCTAACGATGAAAAAGTAGATTTTAGTAACTTTTTTCTTATCTTTTAGTTTATGATTTCTTTCCTATAAATTGAGAAATTATTTCACTATCTATATGAGTGGATCAGAGATTTAGGCATTTCTGAACATCCTTGCTGACCAACAAAAATTAACCAGCCTTCCAGCACTGCCTTAAAGCCTAAACGAGCATGTGCCACTAAGAATGAGTGAATAGATAAGTGAACTTAATAAGGGAATAAAACTGCCAGGAAAGCTCTACTTCTTTGTTCTTTAAAACAGTGGTGGTGATGATACATTTTAAAATCTCCATGTCCTAGAGTCTTTCTGTGTTGCTTAGGTTTTATTAGCTTGACATAAACTAGAATCATCTGAGATTGGAATCTCCAACGAAGGGAACTGCCCCATCAGACTGGCCAGGCACATCTGTGGGGCATTCTCTTAATTAATGATTGATATGAGAAGGCCTAGCCCACTGTAGGAAGTGCCAGCCATGGGCAGGTGGTCCTGGGTTGTATAAGGAAGCAAACTGAGAAAGCCATGGAGAGCAAATAACACTCCTCCAAGATCTCTGCTTCAGTTCCTGATTTGAGTTCCTGCCTTGACTTCCCTTGAGAATGGACTCTAGAAAGTTTAAAATAAACCCTTTCCTCCCCAAGTGGTGTTTACCACAACAGAAAACTCAAAGGGTCTGTTTACAAACTGTGAGGGTGGTGGAAATAAAACATTCAGTCCACTTATTCAGACACATACTGAGCGCCTATTGCATGCCCAGCTGCTGGGCAAGGAATCACCAGATACTGTAATAAGTTTATTAACAGTTACATGCCAAGTTGGTATAGGCAGGAAGCACAGAGGAGTTAACAATTGGAGGTGGGACAGGAAGGGGATGGTGTAGACTTTCCATCTTATTCACTGGATAGATGGGAACTCACAAGCAGAAAAAAGGGAAAGAAGGTTCCAAATTGAGGCCAGCACGTACAAAGGCCTGACTGGAATGTTTGAATATGCTGGAGCATGTGCAAAGGCCTGGGTATGAGAACTGAACACAGACTGGACTCTTGGGGTGCTGGAACATGGGCAGTGGCCAGGGCAGTTGGTAATGGACACAGGCAAAAGTTGAGAAGTCTGCAATGAGCCAGCTGACTGGAGCAGGAGACACTAGAGGTCCTGATGCCCTGTGGTCAGATGCAAATGGACAATGACCACTCAAGTCAATGGTAGCAGGTGGGAGTAAAGGGCAGAGGCAGGGACTCAGATGCAGATGCCAGAAACACAGAAAAGGAGCCAAGGATGAGCTAAGTAAAGACAGCTCTACAAAGATATAACAGAATTCATTAAAGTACTTTTCAAAGCCAGGCATCCAGTAAACTGTCCTTGTAGGGATGTGAGGGAGACAGCTGAAAGCAGTGTGCTAAGTCTGTCTTTGCTGGCTCACCTGATAAAGTGCGTGGCACTTCCCCTTGAGCAGAGATATTGACCTGGGGCATGCCCATAGCCACAAAATTGTCTACTTGGAATCCCAGCTTATATTCAACCTGTGAAGAGAGAGAAAAACATTGGACCTGTAACAACAGAAAGGCCTTCATTAATGAGCTCATAATTAAGCAGGACATAAGCTATTCACAGGTGCAAACAATTCCAAAGAGCAGGTCTCCAATCCCAGCACTCGGCAGGCAGAGGAAGGTGGCTCAGTGAATTCGAAGCCACCTTGGCCTACATGGTGAGTTCCAGGCCAACCAGAGCTACAAAGTGAGACCCTTTCTCAAAAATTAAATAAAAATAATAAAAATAAAACCATACTAGGAATTTTCAACCAGATAAAATTCAATCCGAGGCCTATTTGGTATCTAGACCAGGACCACCTTTTCCCATAAAACTCTAGCAGCCTTCCTGACAGCAATGATACAGCCAGAGATTTACTGTTACCATGGTGTCACCACAACACCATGACTGCCACCAAGGGGTGCGAGAGAGCTATCCCTAAGGTACCCTCGGGCTTTCCAACAATAAAGCATCAGGATAACTGCACAGTTGTGCCAAAGTTATCTCTGAATAGAACCATACAGCCAGGGAAGGTGCACGAAGGAAATTAGAATGGCTCTAGAATCACGAAGTCATGTGACCTACACAGATAAGCAACTTTTCCCAAGCTTCAATTTTTAGAAAATAAGGATCATTCAACATGAGGAGCAACTGTGTTGACAACACAACACACTGTGACAGTGGCTCAGGGCCCTTTGCTAACTGAAGACCCAGAAGCCTCAGAGGCCTCTCCCATTGCCAAGCCGCACTTCTCAGAAACCACCAGCTTCCTCCCACCCCAGGGATTCTCACGCAAACCTCCTGTGCTGTCAACACCGCTGCATTCCTTTTGTTCCCCATGTGAGAAAGCTCAGGATTTTGGACAGTCTTTCCTACTCTCAACCTCTGCACAGCCATCTCCCTCGCGCTCCCCCTCAACGTGACTTTCCCTTCAGGCATCCTCCTCTTCTTCCTAATGTCCTGGGGTCAGTATGGGTCTAAGGCTGTAAGGGCCTCTCTAGAATCACCCTCTACTCCAAAGCTCACTCCCAGTGGCATGTCTCCTGTCATCCACATGCTAACACACTGGACTCTACAGAGGTTCTGACTGCTGGCTCACTTTGTCTCCTGCCATATTTCTGTTAACTCTGAAATGCAGTGTGCATTCTGACATACCACTCAACTTCTCCATGTCCAAAACAGATAGAAAAATACTGCCCATTCCATCCAAGATCCCAGCACGACCACTGACCACCCACCACTGGTCCCTACAAAAGCAGTTCTGTGCTCACTACTTTAAGTCAGACAGCATTTATGAGGCATGTTTATGAGCCAAGGCTGTGCTTGTAGAGGGGGAAGGCAGTGGTCAATTAAACTACTTCCTTCCTTCCCAGCACAGCAAGGACCACTTGGTTTCACGTTCCCACAGCCTGAGCCCCAGCAGGCACATCACTGACACAGTCATTTTGACACCTTCTCCTGGTTCACTCCTTATTCCACACACTTGCATAGCAGCTGCTGCAAACCCACTGCCCTTGGCTTAGCTTGCTGGGGGAATGAAATCCTGGGGCACAGTGTTTACCCCACCCCCACCCCTGGCAAGTCCTGTGCCCAGTGGTTGCTCTTCTTCAACCTCACTGATGGTCCTTGGTCCTTACTGCTACGGCACCTTCCCTGCTTCTTCTCTTTCAGCTAGCACAGAGGAATTTTGTTTGTCCTTTCCAGCATCGGACAGATCTGTCAGAATATCTACCCTCCGTACTCTGGTCCCAAAGGAGGCTCCAGCCTCTCATCACAGGATAAATCCTTCTCCCCATACACTAGGCTCCAACCCATTTCACCACGACAAGATCTCATCTTGCCTCTCACTCTCCTTTACCTCCAACTACCTGCTAGGCATACCACCTTGTAACCCTACAGCCTCACATTTTAAAGATTCAGAGTCGAGCTTCCCCCCTTTCACCAAACTCAGGAAGTTTCTGTAGAATGTCATGCTAGAATCCAGCCTCTGCTCAGGTCACTATCTGTAGCAATCTCCTCTCAAAGATCCAGACAGGCACCCTACTGAGACACTGTCTGTGAGTTCCCAGCTACAAGTCACTCTGGGGCCAGGAGCTCTCACCTGGGAAATTAGTTACTTGGTGACACTTCCTGCTCCCTAGTCCTCTCCTGGCTGGGAATCAGAGAATCCGCCTACAGGCATATGCTATGAAACTTAGTCCATCTTCAGATATAAAAATGAGACACGACCTCTCTCACATGGGTTCTGGTGCCTCTCTCCAGAGACCCTGCCATGTTGTCCTTCTCTGATGCTAGAGCCTGACGTCTCCTTGAGACCCCTGTCATACTGTTGCCTGTCTGTCCATGACATTAATAGCTTTTCTAGAAACTTCTTACTTCCCTAGCAATCCCCTGCAGTCCCTCTTGAGTACTCCCCACAAAACCTTTTGATCTCCTTTATTAAAAGCCTCAGTTACAGCCGGGCGGTGGTGGCGCACGCCTTTAATCCCAGCACTCGGGAGGCAGAGGCAGGCGGATCTCTGGGAGTTCGAGACCAGCCTGGTCTACAAGAGCTAGTTCCAGGACAGGCTCCAAAGCCACAGAGAAACCCTGTCTCAAAAAACCAAA
>NW_026067915.1:3727092-3737171 GCF_014885135.2 Alexandromys fortis | reverse complement strand
AAAAAAAACAAAAAAAAAAAGCCTCAGTTACTATAAGCAGAGGAAGAGCTGCCCAGGGACCAAAACCCCTAGGAAAGCAAAGACGGTACAGCCAAGGAATCAAAGGGCCCCAATGGCAGAGCTGAGGGCAGGGGACAGAGTAGTAGGCAGGTTTATCTCAGTGTAGCCACAGGGAGAAGGAGAGGGGGAAAGAAATGATGCTGTAAGTGGAGGCAGGGAAATGAGCAGGAGCAGGAGGGGATAAAGAGGCTGAGGAGAGGCTTAGAGGAGCAGTGGGAAGAAGCAGGAAGCCTGCCCTTTGGTCAGGCTGAATGGACAAGGGAAGCATCTCTCCTCCCACTGGGCTCCTTAGGGTACCTAATTTTTAAATGTAGTTTTCAAAGTCAGAGTAGACTGCCAATTACTGAAACCCAATTTTCCCTACCTTGGCACGCACGGATCTGTAAGGAACACTTGTCAATCACCTTTGAAGAAACAGACCCATTTAGAAACTACCTCACAGACTACCAGACAAAAACTCTGAACAGCAGTTGTTTATCAGCAAAATAAACGAGCCAGAATACTTCAGAAAAATTACTAGAGAAAATATAAATATTTGAAGAAGCTAAAAAATAAACATGTTTGGTATTTTTCCCCTACTTGGAAGACATGGCAGCTGATGAGTGAGACCATCTCTCTCTGGAACACAGATCTAAAGGGAATGTGCTTGCCGATGGTCCAGCGGCCTTCCAATTTGTCTGACACTGCCAGACCTGCCTTTCTTACAGCTACTTCCCTCCACTGGGACACAGCAGGCTGGCCCCAGAGGCTGCTTGCTGCTGCAGCTCTGACAGGCTCCCTGCAGCCTCTCCTGGACCAACACCAAGGAGAGTGGGTGGTGGGAGTCTTCTGCCAAGTCTTAGTATGCCTCTGCCTTTTGGCTATCTAGCATATCTACTGACACTTAACAGACACAGTTGCAGGCTTTTTCTTGAACACTGGGGAATTTTCTGGAACATACAAGAAACTAATTATCTGTTAAGACCGCCTAGTAGTCTACTCTTGAGAGAATCAATACCAGAGCTCGACTCCCATCTTAAAACACAATTAACACACTCTCAACCACTCACTAAGGCATGCGTGACATAGATGTTAAAGAAAAGGACACACACAGCTCCAGCCTCTGAGGGAACTAAAACCTTTGGCACGGCCAGTCAAGTAAACACTACAGAACACTACCAGCAAAAGCTTTGATGTGGAAAAACTGATGTTAAAATATCTGTGCTGTTGAAGTGATACACCAGGGAGTCTGGAGACCCTCGGAAGCAAGTATTTCATCTTCTGGCAAATCTTAAAAAGACCAGGCTGAGAGTTTCTGACAGAGTGTCAGAAACTGAGAGTGGCAGCCTTCCTTCTGAAAGTTTACGACTGCATCTCAGAGCCAAACGATCAAGAAAAGCCATCTTCACACCACTCTGGCCCTCCTGGGTGACTGCCTGCTTCTTCTGCCTCCAGACTCATTTGAGCAAGTCCTTCACAAACCTGGGTCACAGTTTCCTCTTGCAGGAAATGATCAACAATCCAAAGCATAGCTATACAGGAAGAAAATATGATACAGTTATTCAAAGGGGGGAAGACACAAATCAATGCAAAGGAACAGAGAACCTTTACCAGGACACGTTGCCCAGAACTCTGCACTACACAACAGCATGAAGCATTTAAGTGTACCTATCTATGCACATCACACACACATACACTATTTTCCTTAGGAGACAGAATCAGGCTAGAAGGCCAGGTGAGAGCAAAGATCTGGCCGGGCTTGCTCAGCATGCTACTATGACGGTGGAAAACCTTCCTTTCCATTGTATACTCTTACAACATTTGGAATTTTATTATATCCATATACTGCCTACTCATATGATTAACTTTTTAAATAAGCTGCAACTAGTCAACCATGCCAAAAATCACCAGATTCTATGGCCTAAGAACTAGAATTAGGAACTGTAACATCGTAAGAAGCCCAAAGCTATAGTTTAAAAACATGTTCCAACCAAGTGTGGTAGTGCACATCTTTAATCCCAGCACTTACGAGTCAGAGGCAGGAGGATATCTATGAGTACAGAGCCAGCCTGGTCTATGTTGAGTTCTAGGACAGCCAGAGCTATAGAGTAAGACACTGTCAAGGAAGGAAAGGAAAAAGAAGGGGAGGGGACGGGAAGGGAGGGGAGGAGAGGGAAGAAATCTACAAGATAATGGAATAATAGTTATACCAGGCCCCTCCAGTGTTCGCCCTGCAAGCATATATATTCAGAGAAGATCCCTCCAAGCTAGCTTCTACCATGACAGGTTCCCCACTATCAGTAACTTCTGAGGCTGAAACACATGGACAGGGCAACAAAACTTGAGACTGACACAAACTAAAGCAAGATCAACTAGTGAGACATTAGTCAGAAAGACGCTGGGGATAACGATGAACTGCATTAAACTTCCTGATTCTGGAAACTGTACTTGATTGTGTAAATCACACCAGTGTCCTGCAGACTAAGGCATTCAGGAGTCAGGAAGGCAATGCTTTCAATGAACTTTCAAATAGTTCAAGGGCAAACACAAGCAGGGAGCAGGGAGCAAATAATACAAACAGTTTCACTTGGCAAATCTGTGAAATGAGGATGTAAGATTTCTTGGGCTGGAGTAGCCTAGGCAGTCAGAGATGTGAAGAAACCACCAATGAATAAACCAGACAAGAAGTTGCTAAGTCCCCACGTTCAGCCTCTAAGGTTACTGGGGCTCAGCACGGTACACGCAGGAAGCTGCCAATGCTGCACCTTTCTTTCACTGTGAATATGAAAACTGTATTCAATCAACAAGTGTCTGGAAGAACCAGCTCAGCAATGCTTCTCCCCACACACCCACACCCATCCTCCAACCATATACGGCTTCTCCTTAACAGCAGGGTCATCATCAAATCCAACTGTTCTCTTCCCAAGTTAGAATCAGATCCCACTGGAAAGGCCTGCAAGGACCCAATCATAGGCGATGATCATCCACCTTGTGGTCACCTAAACCTGACGTTTTAGCAGAACAGGCTCAAGACTCTATCTGTAAGACATAACCTGAAAAATCCCAGTGCTCCTCGGTGCACCACCGCTCACCCTTCTGTGGAGAGGAAGGCCCATCCTTAGGGGCAGTCCCTGTCAAGCTGTCTGCCAGCAGCTCTTACCTTGGACTTTGCATGCCAAGTGAAGTGCAGGAAGTTTGTCTCACTGGGCACTAGCAGGTTAAAGGACAGAGCGTAGTGACTAATAAGATCATTTCTCACATAGTAAAGTTCTGCGTCAAGACCTAGAAAAAAAAATGGAAAAATAGTTAAGCATCCAATGTCTTCAGCGTATCACAAACACTAGTGCAGTGCAGAGAGAGAACGCTGATGCAAAGTGTGCACCGCAGACAGCTGACATATGAGCAGCCTCACGAAGCAGGAGGCTGTAGCATCACAGAGAAACCGGCACCCAAAAAGTAGCTGTCCTTCTGAGACAGCCATGCCAGGACCACCTGCAGCCACTTGTATCTTCTGAATATGGTGCCTCTCGGAGGAGCGACAAAAAGGAAAAACTCCTCCTCCTTCAATGTTGACCCAGACTTAGAAAGACTCGAGAGGGAGGGAGACTGCCTGCACTGGAGCTACGGAAGCTTATGAGCCACCACCGCTTGAGTCTGAGCTAAGTCACCTATCTCTCCAGCCCCTGAAGAAAACTTTTACACCACTACCTTCAGTGGAAAATCAACTTCCTGTGGGGGAGAAATACAAGAGGTTAAAAGAAAGGAAGGAAGGGAGAGAGGGAGGGAGGAAGGAAGAAGAAGAAAGAAGTTACAAGGAAAATAAAATAACAGTAATTACTGGTGCTATCAAGACAGTGAACTTGAGGTCTGGGCACTGTTGACAAAAGAGGGCGGTATTAGCAAGTGTTAGAGACAGGCAAAGAATCAAAGAACTGAAAAGAATCATGGCAGAATAATGTCCTATAAATTGATTTGCTGTTAAAGTTTAGTCCAGATGTTCCCAGTGCTCAGGAAGGACAAACTGAAGTTGAAATCACACATTTCCTGAGTGTGCACGGCAGGTCTGAAACCCAAGGGTGGTAAGAAAGAGGTCAAACTGACACCTCAGACCTCCCAATCACACAGAGAAAGCACGACTCCGCCACAGACAGTTCACCTGTCAGCGTTGCTTCTTCATTTGACTTCATTTGACTCAGATCTGATAATACCTTTAAGTCAAAAATGAGACTTGGGCAGCACTGTTTTATGCATCCTGCATGGGAATACAATGGGAGAAGCTGGAAGTCTGTGCAGAAGGCTCTCCCTGCTGACAGGACAGGTAATGCTAAGGAACATAAAGTGGGGGCTGGTGGTGCGGGACAAAGACAGCAGGAAGATATAGGGGTTGAATGGAAAAGGAATATGAATTCAAAGACAACACCAATAACCACAGTAATATGTGGTTTAAATTCATTTAAGGGGCTGGAGAGGTGGCTTGGCAGTTAAGAGCACGATTGCTCTTTCAATGGACCTGAGTCTAATTACACCCACATGGCAGCTCACAACAGTCCATTACTTCATTCCCAGAGGTCTAGTGCCCTCTCTGGCCTCTGTGGGCACTGCACACATCCAGTGCACAGACTCTCAAGCAGATAAAACACCTATGCACATAAAAATAATAAAATGTTTACAAAAACTCACTTAAGCCTGAGATATGCTAGTATAGGAAGATTTATAAAAACAGGACTAAAACAAAGTTCAGAAATATATGTCAAGAAAAAGGAAAAAAAAAACAAATGAAGCAGAAGTGACAGCACACAATTAGAACTTCAGGTGAAACAACTCAGTCATTAGTTAATAAAACTTACAATGGCATTCTCTATACACAAAAGCTAAAAAAGATACTGTACTGCAACAAACAAGATATATATAGCCAAGAGAGAAGACAGACAATTCACAGCCACAGACTAATATCCTTCCAGAACCTAAAGGGTGGACTCGTGACTTGAACAGTTATAAATATAAAAAGATTATATCATAAACTAAGATTAATCATAAACTAAGACTGTATAAATTTCTTAAAACTCTTAACAATAACATAAATATCATGTAGCCTGCCTTCTCTGGTCAAACATAACAACAAAAAAATTAATTATAAAGATAAAGCCAAAAATAACTCTTTGAAGATAGTTCTAGTCTTTAGAAGACAGATTTTTTTAAAAATACAAAATGCTATTACCAATATTAGAAATAGAAAGAAATATCACTACAAATCTTATGGAGATTAAAAATATAAAAAAAACTTTTAAGAATGGTATAACAATAAATTCAATACTGTGCATTTCACAGTAAGATATACACGGAGCCATGGAAATGTGAAGAGGTGCTAAAACACATCATTAATCTTCAGAAAAACAAAGGTTAGAAGGAAAATGAAAACCATTAGCACCCAAGAGAATAACTACAATTGATTCTGGCAATGCTGGCTGGCAAGCATGAAAAAAAAAAATAACAAAAAACAAAAAACACTCAACTGCTTTGAAAAGCTTATAAATGAAAAACACACCTACTCTGTGACCATCAATTCCAACTGAGGTAATTATGCAAAGGAAATTAAAACACTGTATCCACAAAACACTTGTGCACAGATGTTCATAGGCCTTTTATTCCTAATAAGCAGAGGTGGAAACAATGCAAATGTCTGAACTTGATTCCAACTGTTAACATTCAACAATGGAATACTGCTCTACAATAAAAACCAGACTTTGTAACAAGGATGGACTTCTCAGATTCAAAGAAACTTGACACATGAGAATATCAACCAGTTAGATCAAACTTCTAGAGCATACAACAGTAGTTCATAGTGATAAAACTCAACCATGGCCATCTAGAAAGAAGGATAGGAGGCAGGGGGATTACAAGGAACTTCCTGTGGTAATGGCAATGTTCAATATCTTGCCTTGAGTCTAGGTCACAAACGTGTATATACATAATTTATTTTGTTTTTAACTTTGGGGGTTAGGAGGAGTGTGTGCACATGTCAATGCAGGTACTTGCAGAATCCAGGAGAGGGTGTTGGGGCCCCTGGAGCTAGAGTTATAGACAGTTGTTAGTCTTCTGACATGGGAGCTCTGCAAGAATTTTAAGTGCTCTTAACAACTGAATCACCTCTCCAGTGCCAAGGTAGGGGTGAGGGGGTTGGTGTTTTGGTGCTGCTGCTAGAGCTAGAGGTTGGGCTCAGGGCCTTCCACAGCCTAGCAAGTGCTCTACCACTGAGCTACATCCTCTGCATTTCTTAAAGATCAATCTACTGATCTACTGAACACATAAAGCCAATGTATTTCATTTTATATAAGTTTACCTAAATTTTCTGAGAGGAGTAAAAGACAACACTCAAAGATTTTTACCTCTTTTTAATCTCAAAACTAATTACTAATCACAAATAGGATAGCACAAGCAAATAATTTTTAAAAAATTGGTTATATATAAGTAATCAATTTCCAAATTTCAACATCAAAAACTTTCCCAGGGAAATAAGGAGCTCTTCTTCTGACAAAACAGCAAAGGGGTTGGTACAGGAAGAGAACTCTCTTTCAGTAGCAATGGCCCGCAAAAAAACTCAGCTCCCACCAAATGGCTCTTTCCGCTCCATTTCAAGAATATTAAAGGTGACTACATGCACACGGGCTCTCTCTCCAAGGGGCACAGACTGACCTGTGCGTGGTTCCTGACAGAGCAAGCTGCACTTCCCCTATACAATCCCTAGGGCAGGCTCACGGCTCACAACCGCGAGGCCTGCAATTTCCATCCTCTCACACTTTAATAGCTTTCCTCTGCTCTCAGGCAGCCTGAGCCACAGTAAGTGGTTTGACTGGGCGACCCACCTTACCTCATAAGGTACCAATTATGCTTTTGTTAGTGCTCTCTGGTCTGGAATAGCAAAAATCTTGAGTGGTCTGCCTTGAACTTTCTTTTCACCATAATCCCTTTATTTTTAGTGAATAAGCACTCTTGATATTGCATCAGAAATGCTTCTGTTCTTTAAATATAACACTAAATGCTGGGCAGGGTGTGGCAGCACTCCATGACTGTAAACTTATAAGCAATGTAAATTCCTAGCAGGACAGCAGTGATTAATAAACCATGGTCATATCTGTAAGAAAACGATTATTTTAAACATTTCTTTCTCTGCAGAAGACCCTCTGAGGTGGTACCCAGGGATCATGGCCTTTCAATCTAACCCATTCCTGTTCATCCTTGCAATACATAGACACCTGTTATGGTTGGAGTTTGGTCTGTTGCCACAAATTCATGCTTTAAATGCTAGGTTCCCAGCTTATGCTTCTATTTTGAAAGCTGTGGAGGGAGCCTTCAGGGAGTACGCCCTGCTGTCAGAAGTAGGTCCCTAAGTGCAGGTCTCTGGAGGTACAGGCCACTGGCTTCCAACCTGCCTTGTCTGCTTCCTGTCCGCTGCCTGTGAACAAATCACTGCCTGCACTCCTGCTGCCAGGCCTTCCCTGTCATGACAGACTGGACCCTCTGCAATGCAAAGCAAAATCAGCCCTCCCTTCTGCAACTCGCTTCCATCAGGGTTTTTGTCCCAGCAACACAAAGTAACTCTGATGGGAGAGAGGGGGGAGGGAGGGAGGGAGGGAGGGAGGGAGGGAGGGAGGGAGGGAGACTAAATTAAAAAAAAAAACGAATAAGACTGGCACCATGAGCAGGGCTTCTACAAAAACAATATAATGAACTGAGTTGGTGTAGGAGGTCCTTCTGTTTGTGTGTTGCTTTCATTGGTTAATGAATAAAGAAACTGCCTTTGTCTAGTTGATAGGGCAGAACTTGGCAGGCGGGGAAGACAGAACTGAATGCTGGGAGAAAGAAAGGCGGAGTAGGAGAGATGCCATGGATCTGCTACCAAAGATAAGACATGCTGAATCTTTCCCAGTAAGCCACTGCCACGTGGCGATATACAGATTAATAGAAATGGGTTAAATCATGATGTGAGAGTTAGCCTATAAGAGGCTAGAGCAAATGGGCTACGCAGTGTTTTAATTAATACAGTGTCTGTGTGATTATTTCAGGGCTAAGCTAGCCAGGTGGCCAGGATGAACAAGTGGGCCCTCTCCCTACAACACTGAGTTTTGTCCAGAATTTAACCCTAAAGGAAAACAGGCAAGAAGCAAATATTCAGCAAATTTTCAAAACTACCTGACACCTAGAAGTGTTCAATAAATATTCATGAAATTAAATATATACATATATGAATGATATATGAATATGTGTGTTATGTATGCTCCACTTTTTTAAAGAAAGTGAATATCAGAATATACTAAGTAGTTGATTATAAATAGTGGATTACGAGTGATTTTCATGTACCCTTTATTCTTTTGTTTCTCCTTAAGCTTTCTTTGAAGGATGGGCATGGTGGTGCATGCTTTTAACTCTAGCACTTGGGAGGAAGACAGGTAGATCCTACATAGTGAGTTCCTTGCCAGTACAGCCAAAACAATATACTAAGACCTCATCTAAAACGTATGTTTTCTATGAATTATAACTAGGAAAAAAATTAAAGGTTTTCAAAAAACATTTAGAGAAATATGCATATAGTGTTTAGTGAGTCATGAAAACCAAAATCCAATTACTTTCTGTAGTGCTCTGAATGTAAATGGTCCCTATAGGCTCATATATTTCAATGGTTGGTTCACAGTTGGAAATGCAAGGACTGGAAGGTGTGACCTTGCTAGAGGAGCTGTGTCACTGGAGGTGGGCTTTAAGGTTTCAAAAGCTTTTACCATCCCAGTTAGCTCTCTGTGGGCCTTGTGGGTGTGGAGCTTGCAACAACTGCTCCAACGCCATGACCAATTGCTTGCTGCCATGCTCCCTGCCATGACTGTGGACTCACCCTTTGAAACTATAAGAAGGCCCCCAGTCAAATGCTTTTTTTCTAAGCTGCCTTAGTCATGGTGTCTCCTCACAGCAACAAAAAAATAACACTTTGAGTCGGGTGATGGTGGCGCCTGCACTTGGGAAGTACAGATAGGCTCTGTGAGTTCAAGGCCAGTCTCATCTACAGAGCAAGTTCTAGGACAGGCTCCAAAGCTACAGAGAAACCCTGACTTGAAAAGCAAAACAACCCACTTTCTTTTAAAAAATCCATTAAGGTTTATAAGAGCTAAGAAAACAGCTGCCCATGTCCCCCATCCCAATTTTTTTCAATTAAAAAAATTACTATGAAGACATCATCTTTAGTATATTAAAGTTAACACTAATAACGACAAATCATTAATAACTAATATTCCTTCCTCCACCTTCCCTTAAAATATCCCAATATAACAAAAAGCAAAATCTGGTGAGTACAAAAAACGAAAGAGCACAGTTTAGGCAGAATCTCCCCTACAGTGCTGATGGACACTGGCCCTGTTCACTGCAGAGACTAGCATGGAAAAACCCTAGAATGCAGGAACAAAGCAAGTTTTCTGGAGAAGTCCATTTCCAAACAAATTCTGATCCTATGCAAAGAAAGCACATTCTCAGAGGCCTCGGAAAACAGCCATTTGCATAATCTTACCCAGTAAGTAACTAACTCACACTGAGCGAGCTTCAAAGTTTCTTTTTTAACAAGGAATAGAGAATCCTTTATACTACGGAAATGCTTATGATAAAATAAACATCAATCTTTTTTTTATGTACATTGGTGTTTTATCTGTATATATCTCTGTGTGAGGATGCCAGATACCGTGAAACTGGAGTGACAGACAGTTGTGAACTGCCATGTGGGTGCTGAAAATTGAAGCTGGGTCCTTTGAAGAGTAGCCAATAACCTCTGAGCTATCCCTCCAAACTCAATAAATGTCAGTCTTCATTGCTCTAAATCAAAACGTAAAGCGTTTCTGGGACTGGAGAGAAGGCACAATGGCTAAGACCACTGACTGCTCTTGCGGAGGACCCATGTTTGATTTTTAGCACCACATGGCAGCTTACAACTATCTGTAACTACTGTTCAAGAGAATATGATGCCCTCTTTTGGTCTCCATAAGCATGCACATGGAGTATATATT